>NC_087204.1:16370601-16375601 GCF_015104395.2 Macrobrachium nipponense | reverse complement strand
ACCTTAATAGCAAAAGTCTTATTCCTTTAATTAATGACATACACTGCATGCCACTTGAAGCGTTCGACCATTACAAAACAAAATTAATAATTAAGAGAAGAATGAAACTCAATCAGCAATAATGCTTCATTAAGTAGAATTCAAGTGGTTTGAATTTGAATGACAAAAGTTCGTCCATCAACAAAAACATTAAATTGCATAGAAAAACCAGATCAACGAATCAGACTCATTATTTCTCGGATAATATGCTAAATCAGGAGACAGATATATATAGATAACTTTGCGTATGGGGTTTATTCACGTGCGAGAGTAATTACTTTTGTCACTTTCTAAGTCCATAATGATACATGGTCCTACATTGCTAAATATGATTATATTTTGAGATAGGCAGTTTGGAAGTAAATACCAAATGTGAATATTACATTTCAGAGCTATTTTACGAAAGTGAGAAAGAGTTAAGTCGAAATAAACTTGATTTGCTGATGCTTTTAAGTACGTTCTGTATAAGGTTAATATACGAGAAAGGGGAGATTATCTCATAGAAGATCAGACTCCAATGCTGTGATAGGGTATCAGAGTCCCTTGCTCTATTTTTCTGTAGCAAGTAATTTCCAGCAAAGGAATAGATAAAAAGATGAAGACTGGGCTAAGGCATTACACCTGGCATCGAGTTTCTCAATAGAAGGAGACAGGTTCTTATAATTTTAAAATTATCATAAGTAGACATGGGCTATGATCATAAAAAAATATTATGATTTAATTATGATTATGGTCTGGAATATTTCTCTGATTATGATCAAATTATGATTACTTTGTTCTTCATTTTTCTAATTATGATTTGATTATGATTAGTTTTGGTATTTTTTATTCGATTAGAATTTTATTTTAGATATATAAGAATAACAACGAAAAGTATTAGGCGTCAAAATCTCAAATCTTGCTGGAAATAAAAGGGCCTTGTACGTAACGACGCGTTTGTTGATCTTCAATACCTCTTCAACGGAGCGTTTAGGTGAAAACCCCAAAGAGGAAGGAGGTCGTGCAGCCTTTCC
The DNA here is from genome assembly GCF_015104395.2 of Macrobrachium nipponense. NCBI lineage: Eukaryota > Metazoa > Arthropoda > Malacostraca > Decapoda > Palaemonidae > Macrobrachium > Macrobrachium nipponense. Next base: position 16,374,549 of record NC_087204.1, on the reverse strand, counting down.
TCGCAGAAGCGATCCTTGAGTCTTAAAAGAAATTGTGAGGGGAGTTATCATTCTCTCTCAAATTCAAGTGCTTCTAATTCTTACAGATATTTTTTTCACTGTTTCCGAGGTAAGGAATATATGGTATTTAAATTACGAATATAGTGCAATGCGTTTATGCTAATCTCAGTGTGAACTTTTAGTGGTACTTGCTTGTGTGGCAACAAGTCATGCAAAGGTTGACTTGGGTTATGTTGCAAAATTCAAATGCAAATATTATTTGTACGCAAAATATATATATAATATATATATATATATATATATATATATATATATATATATATATATATATATATATATATACATGTGTGTATGCATGTACATATATGTGTGTGCATAAATTTCGTTTTACTTACAATATTATTCGGGTATGAAGTATTTTTTTTTTATTCAAATTATAAGTACTCCGTCTCTCTCTCTCTCTCTCTCTCTCTCTCTCTCTCTCTCTCTGTATATATATATATATAATATATATATATATAATCTATATATATATATATATATATATATATATATATTTATATATATATATAGATATATATATATATATACTAATATATATATATATATATATATATATATATATATACTTATAGTCAAATGACAAATAGTAAAACAGAAATGTATCCGTTAATATCCGTTAATCTCTTGATAGCTCAGTGGTCAAAAGCAAATGTCTATCTTTGTCCATAATACTACTGGCGACGAAGTACTTGCATAGTGAATTTGATATCAAAAGAATATTTGTTGAATAATGTTTATTAATAAGAAGTTTCACGGTCTATGTGGCAGAAAATTCATACGCACACATACTCACGGTGTATGTATAATTGGCATGATTAATTCTGTGAATATGGAAAGTGGAATAAATTTTAAAAAACGTTCAGGTAAATTTTTTTTCCACGGTGTTTTCTCACTCCTGCATATTTGGTAAGGCCCGCTGGAATTTATCTTACAGCCAATTGGGTTGACTTTTACGGATCTTTACATCGCCCACCGACACTTTGTTATCTCGCTTGTAATTTCTTTACCTTTTATTTTAGGATGTGGTTATCGAATCAAAAATCTCTCTCTCTCTCTCTCTCTCTCTCTCTCTCTCTCTCTCTCTCTCTCTCTCTCGCTTGCCTACTCTTGCCACTAAATTTATTACCCAATTTCTCCAATGGAAACCCGAGAGAAAGCATCTTCATATACTCCCCCCACCTCTCTCTCTCTCTCTCTCTCTCTCTCTCTCTCTCTCTCTCTCTCTCTCTCTGGTATAAATAATTAATTTTCACTTTTCGTTTTGCGTGTAGTACTATACGTAGAACTATACAAATCCCTTGTATCTATCAGCAATATTCTATTAATCTATCATTCTTTTCTGACAAAGATACCGTGCACTGTTCCTAAATGTTTGTATGTATATGGGTTTCTGTATGTGTGTTTGTGAGAGAGAGAGAGAGAGAGAGAGAGAGATTACCAGAGGAGTAGTATATTATGAAAGAGTACATCATGTCCAGCACTTCCTTGTATTACCATTTCAGTTGGGGAAGAAATGCAATAAATAAATGAATGAATAAATAAATAATAGTTAAACGCCAGGGAGAAGTGATATTCCCATAAGCGAAGAGGGGGCGGGGTTAGCGAGGGTCTATAAAAACAACGAAATTGCGGGACGGAATGTTTATAAGGGAAGGCCATTAGATATTCCTCCTCGGAAGAGGACCCTCATCATGTTCCCTTATTACGTCCTTGGAGGTTGTGTGGGTTGGGGGGGAGGTATAGCTTTGAAAATTTACCTTATTGCCAATCGCAACGACTTTTACAGAGCTTTACAGCGAAAACACCCTCTTTGTAACCCTGGATTCCTCCTCTCCTTCCATGTATAATTCCCCCGTTCTTTTCTCTTTTGGGGCAACTTCGCGTCCCTGAGAAATTCGAGCGCTTTCCGGTTCCTCTCGAGCCTGACCTTAATTTACAGGCCGGTTTCAATGACGTGGAAAGTAAAGAGGGCAAATTTCGAGAATTCATGTGCAGTCCTTTCCCCTCCTCCTTTCTCTCTCTCTCTCTCTCTCTCTCTCTCTCTCTCTCTCTCCTGAGAAATGTGAGGGGAATGTTGTAGCGTTTTTTCTTGTTTGTGGAGTATTTCATTCAATGGTGATTGAAGGTTTTTTTTTTTAGGTGAAGTATTTTCATTCAGTCATGATTAAAACTTACAATCTAGAAGAGGAAAGCTGGACTATTTCACCCATTTCGTCTGTTTGAATTATATGAAGACTTATGACTGACCTAATGACAAGTGGATGTTAAAAAATGTTAGATGGGATAATAGTTTACTCAAAACTCTGTATCAAACTATCATAGGGTTTGACATCATACGTGAAGAAATCCGCTGAAATTTACTAAAAATAAAAAAAACGCGTCAAATGATACTGAGTAAATTAGGTAACGTCTAGCTTGTCAATAGGCTCGGCATTCTGTAGTGTAATTACGATTAAAAATAAAATACTGATTTTAATGTATGAATTGAAAATTCTAGATCTCTCTCTCTCTCTCTCTCTCTCTCTCTCTCTCTCTCTCTCTCTCTCTCTCTCTCTCTCTTTACAGTGAAGATTATTTCTACCATGTATATTTTCGCTATTTAAGTTTACTCCTATCGAAGATTATTCTTGGTATATATATATATATATATATATATATATATATAATATATATATATATATATATATATATTCTCATTACTTTAGCTCTCTTGTTAAAGATTGCGCCTGCGATGTGTAATCTATCCAGTTTTGTCCTAAGTAAATAGCAAACCTAGAGACTCGTTCTCACCAACCGAGGCGTTAAATTGAAGTGATCCGATTCAGTACCAAATTCTTGAGACCGAGTCCGTTTATAATATGCCTGCTGGGATTTTATGAAGTCCAGCATTAGGTAATATTGCGTAATCTGCAACAAAAGTCCTTTGTACATTCGCTGTCTTTTGATGGCAATGGCGAGGTAATGACCTTAATTGTAGAATTAAGTAGGCTCCTATTGACCCTCAATTAGTTAACATGTTCTGTTCATCGACAGTCTCATATAAACATATCTGTTCAAAACTGTTTCTGTCTCTATGTATTCTGGTAATAATGAAGGTGTAAATGCCAGAATTAGGGGTATTTATGAACGTTTATTATATATCAGCAATAATTAACACATTATCACTATTATATATCAGCATTAATTAACAATTTATAAGATTTTCAAAAGTCTCAAAATATCCCATTCAGAACTGGTGGTTTTATCCGGAAATAGTTACTTTCTGTATGAATCCTTCTCTTATACATAATTTAGAATGCAATAAATGTTCTATTTATTAGGGGCAGGATGAAGCGAAAGGTGCTCCGTCAATAAGACAATGAAGCGCATTCCTAATCAAAGGACCTAAAACTCAGCCATCATGAAGAATATATATTGAATTTTAGAAATAAGTGACCTTCATTTATTTGTAATATGCATATTTACGCCCCAGACATTTGTTCAGGATTTATTGTAGAGAGAATTAGATTTATAGATTTAAACAACAGTGCCAATTTGTGCATAGATATATAACACTTCCATCCCCTATTAAAGGGAACTCCCCAATAGTAAAAAACGTAAGAGTTGATGGATGTATTGGCCTTTAAAAGGAGAATTTCCAACAGGTTTGACAGGTATCGTTTCTTTTCTAGGCCAGTAGAGGTCTCTGACTTAATTTTAGTGCCCCATACCAGAAATAACCGTATTTTTCGCTTACTCGGGGAGTAAGCCTACAAACTACTTTGTTGTTGTTGTTGACGCTGTTGGGGGGATAGGAAAGGTCTATGGAAGAGACTAAAAAGGTCTGAAAAAGGTGTTTCGCTTTGAGTTAAAGATACAGGAATTTTAGGATAAGATACTTACGAT
>NC_087204.1:16365601-16368101 GCF_015104395.2 Macrobrachium nipponense | reverse complement strand
CCGGTAGATCCCACATATTTTATGTTTGTGTAATTTAGCTGAAATTTTTAAATGTTCTTTTCGTCATTTGTAAGTTGTTTTAATCAAGTGTGCATGTAATATAAAGTATGAGAGTTGTAATTTTTTTTTACATTAAACTGATTTTACTTTTCAACTATTGGTTCTTGTGATCAGCTCTTATTTTAAGTTAACATATTATACTTTATTTTGTAGAAAAATCCCTGAAGATGTGGCGATGTTGTCACGAAACGTAGGATTAAAGCATAATGTGAATCTCTTCGTGTTCCTGCCCTTGATCTTCTTTATCATATATATATATATATATATATATATATATATATATATATATAGAAATGTGTGTGTGCAACATAAGTACCGCAGTTTATGTAGGTCACACAGACTGGATTCTCATGTGAGGTTGCTTAAACATATGAAGTGAATGGTTCCGAAAAGTGTTCTGCACGAGGCCGCTGTAGAATTCGGGCGGTAGTGTAGTATGTATATATGTATAAATACACCGTCGATTAAGGAACATTACGTGATTGACAAACGAACAAAAACTAAAACAAACCGAAATGCATAAAATGGACTTTGATTGCTGCCACCATTTCGCTGCGTCGACGAAGAATAAAACGAACGGCGGTAATTTCGAGGAATTATCCACTCATGCGATCCGAGACAAAGGAGCTTTAGCCCCCCTGTGTCAGCGCTAACGGTGTTATGCACCTTTGTCTGGCAAGCCATTTACGTGGAGGGCTTTCAGCGGCACGGCCGAGGGATATTGAAAACCTATACATTTGCTGAAATATCTCTCTGTATGTGTGGTTTGGCTGGCAAGTGTCTAATGCTCATTGATTTCGACTTAGCCGGTGATTTATTTAGATAGCGGAGTGCCTTTCGGAGGCTGGTTGAAAGACAGGCGTGTAGACAGGCAGGAGAGAGAGAGAGAGAGAGAGAGAGAGAGAGAGAGAGAGAGAGAGAGAGAGAGAATCGTAATAAGATACCTTCAGAAAATTTAGTGAAATAAGTCTTACCTTGAATTCGCAAAATTAATTCAAAACTAAAGCGGTGCCAGACGTATGATCATGGCTAACTTTAACCTTGAATAAAAAGAAACACTACTGAGGCTAGAGGGCTGCAATTTGGTACGGTTGATGATTGGAGTTTGGATGACCAACATACTAATTTGCAGCCCTCTGGCCTGAGTTGGTTCAAGATCTGAGGGTGACAGTCAAAATCCATCAAAGTAGTTTCCTTTTACTGAAAACCTAAAAATCTTAAATTTCCAACTACATAGAGAATCTCAAATCTTAAACTTATCAGAATCATCTACAGACAAGCAAAGCTTTCATTTTCTACGAATAAAATCTCTTTGAATCCACCTTAGACTTTATTTTGATGCAACGTAAGCCTTCGACTGACAAAATTAATCTGTCAGATTGTTTAACGGGCCAGCGAGTTCAGAGGCGGCATCAGCTTTATGGGCGGGGCTGAGTTAAGCATCTTTTGGCCCCCAAAAATAACCCTTCCATTCCAGAAATACCCTTCCAGCAGCCTATTTATGCAATTCCTATGTCAGGGTTGGTCTATTATCGACGTTATTGATGTATGGTGTTAATCGGTTGTTCATAAAATTTCTCTCTCTGTCTTCTCTCTGTCTCTCTCTGTCCTCTCTCACTCTCTCTATATGTATGTATATATATATATATATATATATATATATATATATATATATATATATATATACATATATATATATATATATATATATATATATATATATATATACATAGTTAGTGTGTGTGTGTGTGTGTGTGTGTGTGTGTGTGTGTGTGTGTAAACTTGACGACTTACACAATTTTTCTGTGAACTAATGCATTTAATAAAATGAGCATAATGGTATCTGGCAGCAATATTTATTTGAAAAGTTTTGTTAAATCTCTGAGGTTGCTGCTTTAGCTGCATTGATTTTAAAGAAATTCTTTTCTATTCTTCGTATTACGACTTTTTCGATGTTACATAGACTGGTGAGTAACGTGCCTAGGGAAAAGTAATGATAGATTGATTTGTAAATATTATTTTAAAAGTAAGTTTTATATGGCGTGCATTATCCGTAGATTAATACGATTATAGTTTAAATAGTATATATTAATAATTATTAATAGTATATGATTTACGCCAGATTTGGCTTAATTTGAAATAATATTTACAAATAAATCGATCTTGAGTTTTCCCAGTGGCACAATACTCGCCAATCTATGTAACATCGAAAAAGCAGTCATAATAAAAATATAAAAGAATTTCGATGTAATCAATGCAGCTGAAGCACCAATCTCCTTCAATAGAACATGCTTGAAAAAGGGTCTTCTACCGAAATACACCAATATTATTATCAGTATTATTATTATTATTATTATTATTATTATATTATTATTATTATTATTATTATTATTATTATTATTATTATTATTATTATTCCTCAGCCGCCGATATACATTAT
>NC_087204.1:16348101-16358101 GCF_015104395.2 Macrobrachium nipponense | reverse complement strand
GACAATGAAGTGCATTCTTAATCAAAGGACCTAAAACTCAGCCGTCATGAAGAATATATATTGAATTTTAGAAATAAGTGACCTTCATTTATTTGTAATATGTATATTTACCCCCCGACATTTGTTCAGGATTTATTGTAGAGAGAATTAGATTTATAGATTTAACAACAGTGCCAATTTGTGCGTAGATATATAACAGTTCCTCCCCTATTATTAAAGGGGAACTCCCCAATTAGTAAAACGTGCGAGTTGATGGGATGTATTGGCCTTTAAGAGGAAAATTTCCCACAGGTTTCATAGGTATCGTTTCTTTCCTTGGCCGGTAGAGGTCTCTGACTTCATTTTAGTGCCCCATACCAGAGTTTACCGGATTTTTCGCTTACTCTGGGAGTAAGCCTACAAACTACTTTGTTGTTGTTGTTGACGCTGTTGGGGGGATAGGAAAGGTCTATGGAGAGCCTATAAAGGTCTGAAAAAGGTGTTTCGCTTTGAGTTAAAGATACAGGAATTTTAGGATAAGATACTTATGATTTATTCATTAGAATGAAAATGTAAAAAATAAATAATGTGTATATTAAACATTACAGAATAATTATTTCTAATAAAATACAGCGTATTTATTTTGATTTTCGTTGGTGAAACAACGCTCTATATGACCGTAGATTTTAGCAGGTGCTACGAGTAAGCTAGAGGTCTGATCACGCCTTGTTTTTTTTTGTGGGGGGCCGGGTGTGTTGTGGTCAGAGTGAAACCATAGTAAACAGAAAATATACGATGTTTGTTATTAAAGAAATTTTGCCAAAGAAAAAATAATATTGAAACAAATTCTAATTCAAATAAAAAAAAACAAGAAAGACAGCACGAATTTGAATAGAAAGAAAAACAACACGGCTAATCTATGTCGCCAAAAAAAAGACATTTTCGCAATGATACTTCCAGTAAGTATGTCAAGCACTACAAAGCACTTTAGTGCACTTACCCCTTAACATACTTGGGCGCTTGGCAGTGCTTTCGCGACAGTGAAGTAGATTGAAGTGCTCTATTGCGGTCAAAGTGCATTAGCTCAAGCTTTCTAAACAGCGTCAATGACAGGCACAGCCGATGCTAAAATATAATTTTCTCAGAATGTCACAATTGCTCATTTTTGTCTTGACATTCTTATAACTGGTAAAAAGCTTTCGCTTTAAGATGTATGCGTGTATAAATACACCGTCGATTAAGAAACATTACGTGATGAACAAACGAACAAAAACTAAAAACTATCGAAATGTGTAAAATGGACTTTGATTGCTGCCACCATTTCGCTGCGTCGACGAAGAATAAAACGAACGGCGGTAATTTCGAGGAATTATCCACTCATGCGATCCGAGACAAAGGAGCTTTAGCCCCCTGTGTCAGCGCTAACGGTGTTATGCACCTTTGTCTGGCAAGCCATTTACGTGGAGGGCTTTCAGCGGCACGGCCGAGGGATATTGAAAACCTATACATTTGCTGAAATATCTCTCTGTATGTGTGGTTTGGCTGGCAAGTGTCTAATGCTCATTGATTTCGACTTAGCCGGTGATCTATTTAGATAGCGGAGTGCCTCTCGGAGGCTGGTTGAAAGACAGGCGTGTAGACAGGCAGGGAAGAGAGAGAGAGAGAGAGAGAGAGAGAGAGAATCGTAATAGGATACCTTGAGAAAATTTAGTGAAATAAGTCTTACCCTTGAATTCGCAAAATTAATTCAGAACTAAAGCGGTGCCAGACGCATGATCATGGCTTTATCCTTAAATAAAAATAAACACTACTGAGGCTAGAGGGCTGCAATTTGGTACGGTTGATGATTGGAGTTTGGATGACCAACATACTAATTTGCAACCCTCTGGCCTCAGTAGGTTTCAAGATCTGAGGGCTGACAGACCAAAAATCCATCAAAAGTACGTTTTCCTTTTTACTGCAAAGGCCTGAAAAAATCTTAATTTAAAATTTCCACCTAATCAACTACATAAAGAATCTCAAATCTTAAACTTATCAGAATCACCTACAGACAAGCAAAGCTTTCATTTTCTAAGAATAAAATTTCTTGGAATCCATCTTAGACTTTTTTTTATTTTGATGCAACGTAAGCTTCGACGACAAAATTAATCTGTCAGATTGTTTAACGGGCCAGCGAGTTCATAGGCGGCATCAGCTTTATGGGCGGGGCTGAGGTTTAAGCAATCTTTTGGCCCCCAAAAATAACCCTTCCATTCAGAATACCCTTCCAGCAGCCTATTGCGTAAATTCCTATGTCAGGGGTGGTTTATTGTGCAGCTGTTATGCAAATCTATGCGCTATCGACACTTCCCTAACGATAATCAAATCTTTTACTTTAAAGAAAACGAATAAAGAAGTCCTGATTAGTAAAAACACCCAGTAAAGAACATAAGAAAATAAAAAATCAATAAATTAACCATCATTAGTGTATTATATGAAATAAAATTATAAGCCAGGTTATTTGGCCTCCGCCTCGCAGCAATTTAGATTTTTTGTGTTTCCTCTTAACAACGACCCAGTGCAGAACGCCCCCCCCCCCCCCCCCCTCCCCCCCCCCCCCCCCACACACCCCACCCCCCAAAATATTTCTGCACAGAATTGCAATAAAATTATCTAAACATAATTACAAGGAAGGGAAATAGAGAAACCTCAGCTATCAAACAACTTATGTGAAAGAAATAGACTGCAGCATATTTTTAAATACTGTAACTTTAACCATTCCGCACATCGAGAATTAATCTGTAAGTAAATGTTAAGCTTTATATAATATCGGAAATTATGGTTCATATGATCACGATTTTAGTTTTTTAAAAATAAAAAATGAGGCTATGGTTCAAAAAGATCATTTCCTGATCTAGGTCTCCAATCAAATGATTTAGTATATAAGTTCAAATGCATTGCTGTGTAAGCAAAAAATAATTAAATAAAAGGAAATCAAGATAAAATTAATGAAAAATAAATAAATAAACAATTCAGTGACTCTCCTCAGTCGTCTTAACTGATACAGATAATGCTAACGTAAGACAATTTTTTGTTTAATTATTATTGATATGACAGCATCTACTACACTTAAATCACCGAGTAACTGACAGTATAATCAGCGTGGTATTTTCTAATAATACTTGTTCGGTGGATTTTTCTTGACTGATATCATAAATTAGTACGTCTGTCAGTATAGGTCAGTTCACTCAACTTGTTTTCTCCTGGCCTACATTTACAGATGAATCTGGTTGCTGGAAATAATTTCCCAGCAAATCATTTCTCCCCGCCTTTAGACTGAACGAATAGATATTCGTCAGCTTCATCTAAATTGCATTATTCCGGGATTGATAAATTCCCTTCCTCGCGGGTCAATTAGCAATATAGCTGAGACTTGCATTGCACAGGGTGTTGGTTTTTGCGTTGTTTGTGATCTAATAAGAAATTGTGTGACGCAGATCTTCATCATTAGAGAAAAGCTTCATAGCAACGTAAACCGGGAGAGTTGCCAGAAGCCTCTTCTGTTCCTGTTTTGTGACTAAGAAAATTAGGTTTCCTCTCAAAGCGAGGCGATTGTTTTTGTTAATGCAGCAACATGTTGGCTAATTAGGACGCCACGCAGTTTGGTCATAAAGGCCTTTGTTGTCAGCCTTTGTGGAGTTTCGAGCAATTGGAATATATTTGAGCTGGAAGGTGTTATTCCCTGTTATTTCGCAACTCACCACACGAATGAATATCATTAAAAATACGGGATTCTGCGACGTAAAGGCCTTAGCAAAATAGGGGGAATTTAATGGAGACCTTGTTTAAAAACCATGTGTGCAAATTAAATTCATAATGAAGCGCTTCTATTGACAAAGCAACGACGGCTATTGGAAAGACTATGCACACAACATAAGTCCTACAGAAATATGAAAGATGAAAGGTATTATAAAGAACAAATATATATAATAGTAAAGGAGAATCACGCCAACTCCTTCACTCGACAATTTTGTCAAATAGATTTAATTTGTAATTTCATTTCATTTCAAAAAACCCATTGCTTTAATCATGTAACGATAATGACGTAAATATTTTTAAAGGGACAAATGACACCGAAAGAATAATTATAATAATGTCTTGCTTTTACGGTAACTGAAATTAAGTTGAAACAAGGTGTGATCCGATGCCCAGCTTATTCGAGACGCGTGCAAGGTTCTCCCCTCACGCAGTTGTAAACATTATATTCCTAACTTAGCGTAAAGTAAAACGTGCTAAAATCTATGGTCAAATAGAGCCTTGTTTCACCAACGAAAATTTAAATAAATACAGTACAATTTATTCAAAATAATTTTTCTGTACTGTTCAATATGCATATTATTTATTTTTTTTTACATTTCCATTGTAATAAATGAATCAGAAATATCTTGTCTTAAAATTCCTGTATCTTTAACTCAACTCGAAACACCTTTTCCTGAACAACAACAACAACAAAGTAGTTTGTAGGCTTACTCCCCGAGTAAGCGAAAAAATCGTTTGGAGAGAGATACACGGACGGTGATCAAGAAATATAATTCCGATTATAAATGCAAAAGGGAGAGCTTCGACTGAGACACTTTCCCGTTACTGTTTTTAGGAAAACAAGGAAAAACAAGAAATGAATATTAATGTGATTCATCAGTAACTTTCCATATCTTTTTTTCTGATTCACACATTGCCTTAGTTTTTCTTTTTTCCGTTTACGCGTTACTTATATATTAGTTTTGTAAAAGAAAGTTTAACTTTGCACTTATGATGTTTTGCTCGTATGATAATAATAATAATAATAATAATAATAATAATAATAATAATAATAATAATAATAATAATAATAATAATAATAATAATAATAATAATAATATTAATTTTTAAAACTATACCTGGTAGATACAAAGATGAAACTACGTCGAAGAGTAGGAACAACTTGGAGCCAAATTGAAAAGTAGATCGACCCCTTTATTTATATTTCATTACATTTAAATTGGGGACAGAATTTATGGGAGCTCCCATGTGCAAGATTTTTGAACCTAATTCACATATTATTTCAGACGTACAAATGTGTATATGTACATACATGAGCATGCATTGATGTGAGTATATTTGCCAAGTCGTAATAATTGTGTGTGTGTGTGTGAGTATGCATATATATATATATATATATATATATATATATATATATATATATATATATATATATGATATGTGTATGTGTGTGTGTGTGTGTGTGTGTGTGTGTGCGTGTGTGTATGTATGTATATGCATTGTCCTAATGTCCTATCCAATAGAGATTTGCGTCACAGCAACAAAGGTCAAAAAGGTCACGGAAAGCGAAATGTGCAGTGGGTAGAGACACACTTACGTCACAACCGAACGCTGATCAATGTCCAAAACGCTTTTCCATTTAGCTCATATGCTGACGTCCCGGAAGATTTGATCGCTCGATGACGCTTTTCCAACCGAACAAGAAAAGGTCATTGACGACGGAATATTATGCGTCTTCCATCGGAGTTTCCACTCTCTTCTTACAACTCATTCATAGTGCAACTGCTTTGAGGTTTTCCTCCTGTTGCTCCTTTCAGTTTCCGTCTCAGCGCTGAATGACCTCGTTGGTTCCAGTGATTGGCGTTTAGCCTAAATTCTATATTCAATTCAACTGAACGTATTGAATTTTTAAATTCTGTGTTCAATTCTTGGTTAACACTCCAGTATGCTTACCAGGTACATAATTCAATTCAGTATGCTTACCAGATACACAATTCAATTCAGTATGCTTACCAGATACACAATTCAATTCAGTATGCTTACCAGATACACAATTCAATTCAACGTCCTGAATTTTGCTGTGGTAATTCTTTCGGAGATGGCGTAGGCTATGAAAATCGTAATTTTTCAAGAATGGCTCATCTTAATCTTGCCATTGGAAGGTACTACTCGGAGAAATGGCGACAGGGGAATCGATTACCAAAACGTAAACGATTATCCTTTCGTCATTCAATTTTCTTTCTTTGTCGTCAGAGAATAACTTTTACGCTACAGTAGATTCTTAGAAGTCGTTGCTAACCTTTTATAAATAATTCGAACTTTCATCTCCATCCTTTTAAAAATCATTGCGTGAAAGGAAATGACGCAAGATTAATAAAGATCTGACTGCTTGGAAGTGCTTGAGAGAAATGTACTCGTGCCGGTTTAACCAAGGTAAAAAAGGGACGGTTGGACCCATTGTTAACGTCTTTGCCTTGTTAAAAAAATAAAATTTAAAAAAATACCATAGCAAACTCACATTCTTGTCCAAGCAGCAATAGCACATAGTAAGGCCCATAAGCCAATTGTAGTAATGCGTGATATCTTTATAGCTTAACATTTTATGACCGTAAATTGTAAGGACAGCCTTTAATTACAGTTTTAATCGATATCTTACAACCGATCTAGTTATTTATCGTAAAAGAAGGTGGGGAAAATAAAAATTTCTTATACTCTAAGGCTTAACTTAGTATATACAGATGGAATGACGCCAATTTTGAACTGCATGAGAAAGTCAGCTTTAGTCTTGATAAATCTTTGAACGCGCGAGGCAAAAAGACTGCAGCAGCCCTGTGAATAGTGAATGCTCGGAAAAGTGCATCGAAAGAGAAAGAGGCTGCAATGTATAAGTGGATTATTGAGCCAAACGTTCTTTTGTAGAAAAGAGGTGTAGGAGTTTAAAGGTGAATGCAAAGAATATGCGACATTTAATGGAATAGTAGGTTCTCAATATGCATCTGAAACAATGTGGCTTTTGAAGTAGATGAATTAGAGGGTTTTCAGAAACAATGACGAAGTTACCTTGAAGTATTTGGCCAAGTAAACAGATCTCGAAAGCAGAGTGGGAAAAGTACTTACATATCAGATGTTTTTAAAGCTGTGGATTCATAGAGCGAGTGCACTCTGAATCCTTAATTTCCTGGAAGTGAGGGAGTGAACTTATATAAAAACACTGCAGTATCTTTGAAGAAGCTTTTGTTCTTACTGAAACGTATTTTTTTTTCTAGGAATTGTATCAAGTGCTTCTGAAACCGTACAATTTTTTTCTAATTTATTCTTCAGACAGTGCGAGGTTTACTGGGAATACAAGCTCTTGGTGTGTGTACATATGTGTGGTATAGTATGTACATCTATTCCAAATGTGTACGTGGCAGTACACAAATGTTTTCTTTAGAAATCGCTACACTAGAAGCAAAACTTGCTTGCATATGTGACACCTAACAGAGCAGACAGAAGGAAAATCAAGATATCATGTAAATGAAGCCTTTCCATGGATATATATGTGCGAGATTTAGCATCTGAATTTATTTCCGATTTCATTCCTGTCCCACCTCGCACCACCCGTCGTAAGCATCACAGAACTACTTAATACCAGCGCACTATTTAGCACTCATTCATCGTCAAACAATTACCATTTCTCAGCTAATCCTTTTGCCCTCAGCCCCGATACAAAAACTCCAGTTGTATATTATAGCAGATGATGGAAATTTCTCTTTGGAAGCACCGGTCTCTCGAATCGTCAGCTCTTCAGATTTGCGAGATGTCGGCGTTTCCATTTGTATACTTGGAAATAAGTCGGTCTCTGCTGCATGAATAAGCGACGGTCAATAGATCATTCGTATGAAAGTGAAATGACTGGGCTTTCAATTAGGACTCAAGTTATATGTTTGGGAATCTTGCACTTTGAATACAGATTGCTTTTCACTCTGTCGTTAGATAAATACATACAACACACACACATATATATATATTTATATATATATATATATATATATATATATATATTATATATATATATATATATATATATACATACATACATACATACATAGAAGGTGTCCATAAACTCCCAGTACCATTGCGAGTATTAATAGCTCGGAATGGTACTGGGACTTTATGGACAACTTGCATATATATATATATATATTAATATATATATATATATATATTATATATATGTGTGTGTGTGTGTGTGTGTGTGTGTGTGTGTGATAATATATGTGTGCGTGTGTGTGGTGTTTGCGATCAAAAATAAAAAAACATACACATATACATGTTAGAAGTATTGGGGAAAAGTCACACTCCAAAACCTCACTCAGGAACAGCTTCAAATATCCGATAAATGCATTGCATATACGAGTCACAGTGAGACCCTAGAAACCATCAAAATGGGCGATGGGGTTCAATAAACAAAAGCTCTGACTGGATATTGACAATACAGAGGCTGGATATTTAAAAAAAATAATAATAATGTTGAATATTTAACCCGTTCGTTCAAGTGTTCTCTATGGCAATTCCAAAATGGAACGGATTCCTGACGACCTGAGTGGACTTGGTGATTACAAGTTCTTCGTCTGTCGATTATGGATTATCATCTCTCTCTCTCTCTCTCTCTCTCTCTCTCTCTCTCTCTCTCTCTCTCTCTCTCTCTCTCTCTCTCTCTCTCTCTCTCTGAGAAGATTTGAGTCTGACGTAACGTCCTTGAGGATAATTGGGGCCGAAAAATATTGTCGAACACAGCCTAAATCAATTTCGTCAAGTGCTCTCGCGTTTATGTCTTCTTATGAAGTCTTGTTCTTGAAATAATCGCTTGACAGAGTAATATTTTCCTCTCATATTTATGGACAGAATTTGTTTAAAACGTCTGCTATCCGTGTACGAAGAGGCAACCATTTTTTGGTGTAAGGTCATTGCATCAGATGTTGGCAAGATTTTTTTTTTTATCAAGAATGACAGATATCTTTGGAAATTTACTGATCGTTTTTAGGGATAAATTTTTGGTTTCTATTCTAATAATAGGCTTGAAGCTGTTCAATTTGTGATTCAGACTGGGATGTGTCCTTAAATGCCACTGATTATAATCAGTTTCATATCATGCAAATGTGTACAGCAAATAAGAAGGACGTATATATATATATATATATATATATATATATATATATATATATATATATATATATATATATATATATATATATATATATATATATATATATATATCTATAAAGGTTCCAGATGAGCTATTATATCAGAATTCAGCAGGGTCCATCAAAAACATCATAAAATCCATGATTTATTACAAAGAAACGTTTCGCACATAAATTTATGCATCATCAGTTTGTAAAATTAAACGTACTCATTAGAAATATTGGAAATGACAGTAAAATAAAATAATAAAAACATCAAAAAATTAGATGAAAAACTTAAGAATTAACTTTATTTTCTTTTTTTTAAGTCACAAGAATTGTGTCAATAGTAAATATGAAACGCAGAGCTTTGGTTGAAAAATTTATTCCATAATTAGAAGAAAACGTAAGTAAATATCCCCAAACAAGGCTCAGTTATAT
This sequence comes from Macrobrachium nipponense, assembly GCF_015104395.2. Lineage (NCBI taxonomy): Eukaryota > Metazoa > Arthropoda > Malacostraca > Decapoda > Palaemonidae > Macrobrachium > Macrobrachium nipponense. Next base: position 16,348,718 of record NC_087204.1, on the reverse strand, counting down.
AGTATATCTTCAATAACGTGTTAGTCTCTTGGAAATTGGAAAATCCATTTAAGAAAAAAATGTGAAAATGAGAGATAACATTCAAATTTCAAATGAGGGAACACGGCAGGGGTGTGAAAGAAAGAGATAAAGAGAGCGATATTATCAGATTCGTTTCAAGAGAAAAGAAACGAGGTCATTAAAAGGCAATTTTCGTTTCCCGGTACGATATTATTCCATTTCACGGCTGCCGGATGATGTTGGCGGGGCTACAGTTCGAAACCATCACCGTGGAAGGAAGGTCAGGAGAGGATGGAGCTCGAATTCTGCAAAGGGAGAGAGAGAGTAGGAGTCCTAGGTAGCGGTAGCTGTATACAAACAAATGGATATACAAAAAAAAAAAAAAAAAAAAAAAAAGATAGAGAAAATATGAGTTCTAGGCATGGTTGCTTTATACACAAAGGGATTATAAAATAAGAGAAAATATGATTGGTATTTATTGGTAACTGTATACACAAAGGTATATACAAAAAAAAACACTCGTGTCGTTATGAAAAAGACAGCCTAGAAATAATTTGGAGACAGACGAAGACATACGTAGCTCTGATGGTCTCCATTGTTGAAGGTTACTCAGCTGT
>NC_087204.1:16342674-16347601 GCF_015104395.2 Macrobrachium nipponense | reverse complement strand
ACTCAGCTGTAGCCATTCTCAAAGGCCTTTTCTCTCTCTCTCTCTCTCTCTCTCTCTCTCTCTCTCTCTCTCTCTCTCGATCTCTCTCTCTCTCGATTCGTCTGTGTAACACTAAGAACCTTGGCATAAATATTGTATTTACCCCAAAAAGATTTATTTATCATTCAGCTGAAAATATCATGAGATAAACAAGGAATCAGTTTAAATACGAATTAAATAATAAGTGAACTGAATTGTATTTCATCTCACTTCCGGGAAGCACATCTGGCATTCTGTGACATTAATAGCTTTTTTTGTTCCTTCATAAAAAATGGAGAGATATAAAGGTTGGAAAACGGACTCTGTCCTTTCATTAGAGGCTTACTCCGCAAAAATCGTTTATACTCTCTTGAACACAGCTGATGACTCAAAATTCTTCCAAAACTAATGTTATTTCTTTTGGCCCATATTTCTTGGACTCCAACTTTTATATTTACTTTGAAGTTATGGGATACATACTAATAATCCTTTTTTTGGAGTGGGTTACAAATTTCTGAATTTTCATTCAAGATGCGTTTATATCAACGGAAAAGAACCATTATATTTCAATATCACTTACTCTATTAAATTAATCGAATGATTCTGTGACAGTTGAAAAATAAACAAAGAAAGCAATTATAGGATTAAGGACATGCTATTAGATCAGCCTAAATACAAGGCATTCCGGAACATCAGTATCTAAACGCAATCTTTTGCTTCCAGAAAAAATTCTATCCAAAGTTCGTTAACCTCTAAAATATTTATTCGTTCTATTAGAGAACCCAGGTCCCCCCGCCCCCCTACCTCCCTTTTTGCTAAGAATCACGTCATAGTGCCGTTATTAAGGTTGCCAAGTTCATACTCAGTGTCATAATTGCATAACATCGTAAGATCAGTCTTTATTACTCCAGCCTTCATCTTTCCTCCTTGGCTTGGTTTTCTGTAATTCTACGCCCACATCAACTGCTTTTGTGATCCAACTGTAAGGAAGTTAGTTGGAATTTAACTTCTTGAACTGTATCGTGGGCTGCAGAGTTGGTATCTGATATTGCTTCTGTTTGCGTGAGACTTCAAACGCGTAAGTTTGATCATCCACCCTCAATCATCAAAATTACCAAATTGCAGCCCTCTAGCCTCTGAAAAAAGGTGTTTCGCGTTGAGTTAAAGATACGGGAATTTTAGGATGGGATATTTATGATTTATTTATTAGAAGGAAAATTTAAAACAATAAATAATATTCATGTTAAACGGTACAGAACATTGATTTCTAGTAGAATACAGCATATTTATTTTAATTTTTCGAGTAATCTGGAGGATCGAATCATGCCTTGTTTTTTTCATGAATTTGCTCGAAGTATACATTAAAAAACAGACAGAATCGGGCTCTCAAAGAGTACATAGAAAAACAATGAAGTGAGTTGATTAAAACAATCATACCATGACTTGGAAAATGATCCTTCAACAGACACAGCAGCAAAGGCTTCGAGATTAACTCGAATCCATAACATCAGGACCGTCATGTGGACAAGTCAACAACAGTGGAAAGTTGAAACTTCGAGACTTCAAGACAAACCTGTTAAAAAAGTTGCGTATATAGTCCTTTATCACATATATATCTCTCTCTGTCAAGTTTTGCAGACTTTCAAGTCATATATTTGACTTCTCTTCTTCCGGAATGGCGCTCAGGGCTGTCAAGATATGGAAATCTATATTTGATGTGAGCTTTTTATACAAGAAAAAGGCCAATATCAAATGAACTTCAAGTCCTCGAAGTACCGGAGATGTGATATTCAAGGGAACTGTTTCGTAACATGGAAGAGAGAGAGAGAGAGAGAGAGAGAGAGAGAGAGAGAGAGAGAGAGAGAGAGAGAGAGAGAGAGTCTCTGAGTACTCAAGATTTATTATTTAAAGAAAGTTATTCGTTAACTGAAGAGAGGACACAGACAGAAAGACTGACTGAAATATAGCCATAAAAAAAAACTAACTATTAACCGTCACCATTTTTCTCTCTCTCCTTCGCCTATACATTTAACTTTTCGCTATTTTTGACAAATAAAAGCTAACAAAATAAATTGCCTTATGGTCCTACTTCCTCGATATCTTTCTCATCCCAATTTTTCTAGCTGGTATTGTTTTGAGGTAAAAAAAACTTTTTATGTTTTCCCAATGCTGGGTGGGAACTATTGAAAATAATTTATTCAGCTTTTAGATTTCAAACACCGTTTTACTTGACCTTGCAACCAGCACTGTGTATAAAGCAATCAAGATTATTTTGATTATTTTTTAATTATAATGAAGGCATTGAAATTCCATTCTTCTATGTATGAGAACGCGCGTAATACACTAAGTGAATAAAAATGAAATAGTCGATTTCCTAATATCGATAAAAAATAGAACGTTCGTTTATACAAGATGTAAGAGAAGGTTACATTTGGGCGCAGGAACGCAAATCGCAGCTTTCAAAGACTCCCCAGAAACTCCTTTCTTAATCAGCCAATTGACTTTCATTTCGGTACAATTTTCGTTTTTCTGTTTGATTTCTTCCATCCTCGATGCCACAAGACCGACTTTCTGGAATGCAAACAGCTGGGCTGTTCTCTGCTTTATGAAAAAAAGAGTATTGGAATTGGATAAAACCCTCATTTTCATACTTTTTGCTTACTTAAGATCTCTCTCTCTCTCTCCTCTCTCTCTCTCTCTCTCTCTCTCTCTCTCTCTCTCTCTCTCTCTCTTTCTTTGGAGAAAGTTTTGTTTATTGTAATAGAAATGGCAATGTTTTCCAATGCCTTTTACACAGTTTCCTTACAATACACTTTCACCCCAGGAGGGGGGAAATAACTCCAATGGGTATATGCCCTTCCTGCTCTCAGCAAGTGTTGTCTTTGGGGTTAGATATATACACTTTCTCCGTTCTAGAAGTTATCCAGCGCAGCAGACTATAACCAACAGGTAAAAATGTATATCACAAACTTAGTCAAGAGAAACGTGATTTTTTTTTTTTCAGGTGCTGAAGACGTCCCCACTGGGATCGAACTGTGATCTCTGGCGAGTGAGGCGTAGTTGCTATATGTATATATAAATATCATATATAATATGTGTGTATGTATGTATGTATTTGTGTGTGTTGAGGAAATTGATATTAAGAAATGGACGATATATTACATTATTTTATTATTTACGTACAAGTTTCTGTGTTGAGTAAAATGTATGGTGAAAAAATCATACAATGCATATACTAATATTCATGTCCAGCTGAAACTGTTAATATCCTATTAGTAAGGGTTATGTTTTGACAAACAATACAAAATTTTGAACGTTCTTATAATTAGTCATTTCATAAATCATTATTTGCATTTTCAAAATTATATTTTTCATTTCGCATTACCTTTTATTCGTGTAATGAGTATGACGCCGTGAACGGGGAATAAAAGGAGAAATTATGCCGATAATAACATTATTATCTATTCTAGACTTGTCTGAGTTATTGTAAATCATAACCTCATTTTCACCCGGTATCGAATCGGCTCGAATTAAGTTGTAAACTTAATTCGAGCTGCAAACCGTAGAGTTTTGAGTGAAATCACATAATTGCTCATATGACCACGCCAAATACATTCGGTCTGTCTACATTGGGCAACAAATGTCCTTGTCTTTGAATGCGTTGTAGCTGAACACGCCAAAGCCCTTGAATAATTAATTTCCAAGAATTTTTGCAGATCCTTGCTTGCAAGCAACGTGAAATATGCATGTGGCTGAATTCAGCATGCCAAGAGGGTAAGAGACCGTGCTGCTGCTTGATGCATGCATACTTCAAACAATTGCAGACTTGATTACTCCTAGTTTTTGGGAGCAGGTTTTCTTTTTTTCACCTGAATGTTCTTTACGACGCGTTGTATTCGCTCTAGTTTCTATATATTGAGGCATTATTTCTGATATACGATAATTTTTTTCTGCCTCTTGAATCAGTGATGTAATATTTATGAATGTGCGTCTTCCTACCGATTATATATTATCATATATAGACATTTATACGTATATCTATCTGTAAGTATGGTTTTCTGCTTCATTCCCATAAATATTGAGATTAAAAGACAAAGAGAGAGAGAGAGAGAGAGAGAGAGAGAGAGAGAGAGGAGAGAAAGTGGGCGAGGGGTCTATTAATAAGTATCTACATTCGTAGGTGTATCCTAATCTATTGCAATGACCCTTATTGACCAGCGACGAAATATCACAGCGCATCATTAGGAAAATCTAAAAAAAAAAAAAAAATATTCTATTCATGAACTTGTCCTATTGATTCATCGAATGCTGAATTCAGACTCCGGACTCTGTTATGCGTTGATTCCTGTGTAGCCTAACTCCGGTAACTTTCATTATTTCCGCTTTTGCTTATTCTCACATGTTCCTGTTTCGCTTCATTGTAAGTTATCGTCGGATTTTACATTGTTTCCATTTATTTTCTATGCGTTGATATTCTTGCCGATGTTCAATGGAAACTTGTAAATGGTCGCATTATTTCCTTGTATTATACGCGAGCTGTACACAATATATTGGCAGTATATATATATTGGAATATCCCTACAGAGATTTAGTAAAATTATATGCTTTATATATGTGTGTGTGCGCGTGTACAAATAAATTCTTCTATTAAAACAGGACACATCTCAAGTATAAAACGCCCATTAAAGCACTCTGCCTTAAAGCAAAGGAATATATTGCGGTGGACTGACTTCCACCCTTACCAAGTAGTTATATATATATATATATATATATATATATATATATATATATATATATATATATATATATATATATATATATATATATTATAATTTTGTGTGTGTGTGTTTTTGTGAGTAAATGTGGACATTATTTCAACATATGTGTATAATGAAGTATACATATGTGA
>NC_087204.1:16310174-16337674 GCF_015104395.2 Macrobrachium nipponense | reverse complement strand
TAATTTGTCAGTGTGCGTGTGTATGCATTCCTATGTGTGTATAGAAAATAGATTCATAGATACCTCGTCCCTTACCTTATTTTCTCACACCGTGTTCTGAATTATCACAACACAAACTAATAAGTGTTACGAAATACGGGACAGAAGATTTCGTCACCCAAAAAATAATATTTATTTGGATAAATTTGTTACAACGACTAACACTTTGATTCATTTGGGTTAATTGGGTCTCTTTGTGTATGTTTATTGATTAGGCAAAACGTAATAAAGTTAGCTCGTCAAAGGTAAAGAGGAATCCTGCAAAGAACGACTAACATAAACAGAGTATATTTTATTGTACATGTGTGTGTGATGTATATATATATATATATATATATATATATATATATATATATATATATAGTATATATATATATATATGTAATACACAAACATCTTATGGTGCTTTTCAGTAATATTCTTGTTTAGTCAGAGGAGAAATTTAGGTATTACTACAGAAGAGAGAGAGAGATCTAATCGGAGATCTCCTCTGCCCTATTTTTGTGCGCCAGATGATAAGAGGAGAAATCTCGGTCATCAGAGATCAAAGACTCGTTTTTTAGGACCGGGCTCTCTCTCTCTCTCTCTCTCTCTCTCTCTCTCTCTCTCTCTCTAATGGAAGTTTCCCTCTTTAGAAACAACAATTGACTTTAAAGGTTGTAAGGTTTTGTTTTATTGAAATTGAAACAGCCTCGTGTGGCTTGTTTGATTGTTTCACCTTCCCTCTTGTGTTTTTCGCCTTTGTTGAGGCGAGGCGACGTTTGCCGTCCACTTCTTTTCAGAAACAGTTGGGTTCAGAACAGCAGCCACAGTCCAGATCTCGATAGCAGCAGGTGTTGATTTACCTGTTGGCCACTGCTGGTCGAGGACGAGAAACGCCAATCGGTTCTACAGCAGTCTGGAGTATTTGCTTGGAGTAGCACACACTAGCAGTGTCTGCTACCGGTGGGGTATCTTCTGATGAAGGATGGACGGTGGCTGAAGCTGGTCAGCAATGGCATTCCTATGTGATGGCAGTAAGGACTGTTGTGACGTTCGTCTAATTGGTGCTCAGTGGTTGGGATGCAGTTTGAGTTCCTCGGGGGATTCATCCTCTATCAGTGGAGATACTGATTTATTTAGTGATTGATTACACCGCTGGATTTGGTTATTTTTCATATTATTTGTGGGGCAAGGTGTATGACCCAGTTAATTTGTATGAGCTGGTTTGCTCTTGTCTTTCTGAGAAAGTGTATGGCTCTGGGTTGTTTTCATATTTATTTATGACATGCCTTATTATTGTTTTGAACAAGTGTATGGCTCTGGGATATTCGCATTAGTTTGTGATGTTGGGCAGGTGTATGGCCCTGGTAATTTGTTTGACCTGCTTAATTTGTTTTATGATTATGTCAATTATTTGCTTGTGTGCTGTGCTCTGTAATGCTGCTGCTGTGCTATGTAATTTTTGTATGGAACATTGTTCATTTTGATAGTTTTGGCTGAACCCTCGACTCATGTAAATTGCCTTTTACAGGAAATAGGTTTAATAAACTAGTTATAAGGTTTATTCTGTAGATTTATTTTATTCTCTCCTCCTTATTTTGCTTTTGGACTCCTAGTCTCTCCAGTTCCAGTTATTTTTTTTTTGTGAAAGAACCTATGGAACCGTAGTTTGTTCATGACAAGGTGCAATGAGGGGGATTGGTGAATAAGCTGCCCACAAAATAGTGTATTTTTTTATATTGGTCATCTTCGACACGAGAGTATTTTTCAGCCAGCTTACGTCACGAAAGTTTGCGATTTGTCGCAAGTGAGAGCGACGTGTTTTTCTCGTCACTGAGGAACAGGTCTGACTTGCTGTCTCTTAATTCGCAAGTTTGTAAATGTATGTCTTGATGTCTACTTAAGAACAAATCTATGGATATATATATATACTTGTAGGACTAAGGTTGAAGGCGGTTGCTTGAAACCAGACAAGCATCACCGGCGGAGGGTGGTGGAGAGATACCAAAATCCTTTAGTTATTATTTTGCTGACGTTTCAGGGACCATGTGTCCCATTTTCGAAGCTAACAAATTAAAAGAATAACCGAATATTAAAATAGAACTCGGATTAAAACCTGAAAAAGTTATTTCTTAACAAAATGCAAATTACGTACAGGAAGAAGAACCGTGATTACCAAGTAGTGGTGAAGGCAGATATTTATATATTTATATATTTATATTTATTTCTATTTTATTTATATTTTTATATATATATTTATTTATATATATATTTATATATTTATATATTTATATATTTATATATTTATTTATATTTATATATTGTTTATATATATATTTAATATTTATATTTTATTTATATATTTATATTTATTTATATTTATATTATTTATATTTATATTATATTTATATTTATATTATTTATATTTATATTTATATTATTTATATTATTTATATTTATATTATTTATATTTATTTATATTTATATTTATATTATATTTATTTATATTTTATTTTATATTTATCTATTTATATTTATTATATTTTATATTTATATTTATATTTATATTTATTTATTTATTTATATTTATTTATATATTTATTTATTTTTATATTTATATTTATATTTATGTATATATTTATTTATATTTACTATCTTTATTTATATTTATATTTATATTTCTATTTATTATATTTATATTTTCTTTATTTATTATATTTATATTATTTATTTATATTATATTTATATTTATTTTATTTATATTTATATTTATATTTATCTTTATATTTATATTTATATTTGTATATTTATCTTTATATTTATATTTATATTTATATTTATTATTTATATTTGATATTTATCTTTATATTTATATTTATATTTATATTTATATTTATTTTATTTATATTTATATTTTTTATTTATTTATATCTATATTATATTTATATTTATATTTATATTTATATTTATATTTACATCTATTTATATTTATTTATATTTGATTTATTTATATTTATATTTATTTATTTTTATTTATATTTGATTATTTATATTATATTTATATTTATTTATTTCATATTATATTTATATTTATCATTTATTTATTTATCTTTATATTTATTTATTTCTGATTTATATTTATTTATATATTTATATTTATTTATACTTTATATTTAACTATTTATATTTATATTTATATTTATATTTATTATATTTATATTTATTTATTATATTTATATTGTATATTTCATATTTATATATATTTATTTATATTTATATTTATTTTATATTTATATTTATATTTATATTTTCAAATTATATTTATTTATATTTATGTATTTATATTTATTTATTTATTTATATTTATATTTATATTTATATTTATATTTATATTTATATTTATATTTATATTTATATTTATATTTATATTTATATTTATATTTATATTTATATTTATATTTATAATTTATATTATACCATTCATATATATTATATTATATTTATATTTATATTTATATTTATATTTATATTTATATATTATTTTATATTTATTTATATTTATTTATTTATATTTATTTATTATCATTCTATACCTTTATTTATATTTATATTTGTATATTATCATTTAATATTTATATTTATATTTATATTTATATTTATATTTATATTTATATTTATATTTATATTTATATTTATATTTATATTTATATTTATATTTATATTTATATTTATATTTATATTTATATTTATATATTTATATTTATATTTATATTTATATTTATATATTTTATATATTTTATTTTAATTTTATATTTATCTTTTATATATTTTATTTTATATGTATTTTATATTTTATATTTTATATTTTATATCTATATATATATATTTTATATTTTATATTTTATATTTTATCTTTTATTTTATTTTATATATATATATATTTTATTTTATATTTTATCATTTTATATTTTATATTTTATATTTTATATTTTATATTTTATATTTTATATTTTCTATTTTATATTTTATATTTTATATTTTATATTTTATATTTATATTTTATATTTTATATTTTATATATTTTTATATTTTATATTTTATATTTTTTATTTTATATATTTTATTTATATATATTTTATGATTTTCTATTTTATATATATCTTTTATATTTATATATCTATATATTTTATATTTTATATTTTATATTTTATATTTTTATATTTTATATTTTATATTGCTATATTTTATATTTTATTTTTATATATATTTTTTATTTTATTTTATTTTATATTTATTTTATATTTATATATGTATATTTTATTTTATTTTATATATTTTTATATTTTATATTTATATTTTATATTTTATATTTTATATTTATATTTTATATTTTTATATTTTATATTTTATATTTTATTTTATATTTTTATTTTATTTTATTTTATTTTATATAATTTTATATTTTTATTTTCATATTTTATATTTTATATTATATTTTATATTTTATATTTTTATTTTTATATTTTATAGTATATATATTTTATTTTATTTTATGATTTTATATTTTATTTTTATTTTATTTTATTTTATATTTATATTTTTATATTTTTATATTTTATATTTTATATTTTATATTTTATATTTATATTTTATATTTTATCTATATATTTTATATTTTATATTTATATTTTATATTTTATATTTTATCATTTTTCTATTTTATATTTTATATTTTATATTTTCTTTTATTTTATATTTATATCTTATTCTCTTTTATATTTTATATTTTATATTTTATATTTTTATATTTATATTTTATATTTTCTCTTTTATATTTTATTTTATATTTTATTTTATATTTTGTATATTTTATATTTTATATTTTATATTTTATATTTTATATTTTACCTATGTTATATTTTATGGTTTTATAGTTTCTATTTTATATTTTGATATTTTATATTTTATATTTTATATTTTATATTTATATTTTATATTTTATATTTTCTATTTTATTTTATTTTTAATTTTATATTTTATTTTATATTTTATTTTATATGTTTATTTTATATTTTATTTTTATATTTTATATTTTATATTTATATTTTATATTTTATATTTTATATTCTATATTTTATATTTTATATTTTATTTTATTTTATTTTATATTTTATATTTTATATTTTATTTTATATTTTATATATATTTATATATTTTATATTTTATATTTTATATTTTATATTTTACTTTTATCTGTTATATTTTTACTTTTCTATTTTATATTTATATTGATCATATTTTATTTTATTTTATATTTTATATTTTTATATTTTATATATCTTTTATATTTTATATTTTATATTTTATCTTTTTATATTTTCTCATTTTATATTTTATATATTTTATATTTTATTTTTATATTTTATATTTTATTTTCTATTTTATATTTTCTATTTTATATTTTTCTCTTTATATATATTATATTTTATATTTTATCCTTTTATATTTTATATTTATATTTTATATTTTATATTTTATATATTTTATATTTTATATATTTTCTTTTATTTTATTTTTATATTTTATATTTTATATACTTTAATATTTTCTTTTATATTTTATTTTATAATTTTTATTTTCTATATATTTTGATTTTCCATTTTATATTTTTATCTTTTTATATTTTATATTTTATATTTTATATAGTTTTCTATTTTATATTTTATATTTTATATTTTTATATTTTATATTTTTATATTTTATATTTTATATTTTATATTTTATTTATATTTTTATATTTTTATATTTTTATTTTATATTTTATATTTATATTTTATATTTTATATTTTATATTTAGTATTTTATATTTTATTATATGTTTATAAATTTTCATTTTATATTTATTTTTATTTTAATATATTTTATATTTATATTTTATCATTTTATATTTTATATTTTATATTTTATATTTTATATTTTATATTTTATATTTTATATTTTATATTTTATCTTTTATATATATTTTAATTTTATATTTTATTTTAGTATTTTATATTTATATTTTATATTTTATATGTTTATATTTTGTATATTTTATATTTTCTATTTTATATTTTTATATTTTATATTTTTATTTTTATTTTGATATTTTCTATTTTCCTATATTATTTTATTTTATATTTTATATATTTTACTATATTTTATATGTTTTATATTTTATTTTATTTTTTATATTTTATTTTATTTTATTTTATATATTTTATATATCTATTTTATATTTTTATTTTTATATTTTCTATCTTTTATATTTCATATATTTTATATATTTTATATTTTCTATATATTTTATATTTTATATTTTATATTTTATATATTTTATATTTTTATTTTATTTTATTTTATATTTTATATTTTCTATTTTATATTTTATATTTTATATTTTATATTTTATATTTATCTTTTATATTTTATTTTATCTTTTATATTTTATATTTTATATTTTATATTTTATATTTTATATATTTATATTTTATATTTTATTTTTATTTTATATATTTATATTTTTATATATTTTATATTTTATATATTTTATTTTATATTTTATATTTTATATTTTATATTTTATCTTTTATATTTTATATTTTATATTTTATATTTTATATTTTCTATTTTATCTTTTATATGTTTTTATAGTTTATATTTTTTATATTTTATATTTTCTATATATCTATTTTTATATTTTATATTTTATATTTTATATTATATAATATATTTTATATTTGTTATATTTTATATATTTTATATTTTATATTTTATTTTATATTTTTATATATTTTATTTTATATTTTATTTTATATTTTATTTATTTTTATATATATTTTTTCTTTATATATTTTATTTTTTTATATATTTTATATTTTATTTTATTTTATTTTATTTTTATATTTTCATATTTTATATTTTATATTTATATTTTATCTTTTTATCTTTTATATTTTATCTTTTATATTTTATATTTTTATTTTATATAATTTTATATTTTATATTTTATATTTTATAGTTTTATTTTTATTATTTTATATTTTATATTTTTATATTTTTATTTTATATTTTATTTATATATATTTCTATTTTCATATTTTATATTTTATATTTTTCATATTTTTATATTTTATATTTTATAGTTTTATATTTTATATTTTATATTTTAATATTTTATATTTTTATATTTTATTTTATATTTATATTTTATATTTTTATTTTCTTTTATTTTATATATTTATATTTTATATTTTATTTTATTTTATATTTTATATTTTCTATTTTATTTTATTTTATTTTATATTTTATTTTTATATGTTTATATTTTTTATATATATATTTTTTATATTTTTTATTTATCTATATATTTATATTTTACTTTTCTATTTATATATTTTTATATTTTTTATATTTATCTTTTTTATATTTATATTTTTTATATTTATATTTTTATCTTTATTTTATGTATGTTTATATGTTTTTTATATTTATTTATATATTTATTTATATATTTATTTCATCTTTATATTTATACCTCCATTTATCTTATTTTTTTATATTTATATTATATTCTTTATATTTATATCTTTATATTTTATATTCCATTTTATATTTATATTTATCTTATTTATATTATATTTATCTTTATTTATTAGTTATATATTATTATATTATTTTAGTTATATTATTTATATTATTATATTTATATTATTTATATATATTATATTTATTATTATTTATCCTATTTTTATATTATTTATATACTATTATTTATTTTCTATATATTTATTTATATTTATATATTTATCTTTTATATATATTTATTTATTTATATATTTTATATATATATATATCTTTGATATATATTTATATATTATATTCATATATATATATATTTTATATATTTTTATATATATTTTTATATATATTTATATATATCTCTCTATATATATATTTATATATATATATATATATATATATATATATATTTCTATCTCTTTATCTATTTTTATATATTATATCATATATTTATTATATTTTTCTATCTCTTTTATATTTATCTATATATATATTTGATTTATATTTATCTTTATATTTATACTTTATATTTCATATTTATATATATTTCTATTTATATCTCTTTATATTTACTATATATTATTTATATATATTTATATTTCTTATCCTATATTTTTCTTTATATATATATTTATATTTATATATTTATCTTTCTTTCACTTTATTTATTTATATATATTTGATTTCTACTTTATCTATAGTTTATATTTCTATATATTTATATATATATTTATTATATTTATATTTATATTTATATTTATCTATTTCTTTATATATTATATTTATATTTATATATATATATTTCATTCTTTATATTTATATTTATATCTTTATTTATCTAATATATTTCTATATCCTATTTCTTTAATATATCTTATATTTATATTTATATATGTATATTTATATTTATATATATATATCTTTACTATTTATCTATTTATATCTTGATCTTTATATTTATATATATATACTTTATTTATATATATATATAGTATATCTATATTTATATTATATATCTTTCATTTTATCATTATCTATTTATATTTATATATATCTATATATTTATATTTCATTTATTTTATCGTATATTTATCTATATTTATCCTTTATATTTCCTATATTTATTTGATTTATATTTATATATATTTCTCTTTATATTTCTATATATATCTCTCTAATATATATATAATTTCATATTTTATACTTTATCTTATATTTATCTTTATATTTATCTTTATATATATGTATTTCTATTTATACTATTTATATATTTATCTTTTAATATCTATCTATAGTATACTTTATATTTCTCTATATTTATATTTCTTTATTTATATTTTATATATATATCCTTTTATTTTATATACCTATTTATATTTATATTTATCTATATTATATATATTTCTTTCTATTTCTATTTATATTTATATTTTATATTTCATCTTTATCTTGATATATCTATTTATATAATATATATATATATAGTCATATATATATATTTATATTTATATATATATAGTATATAATTTAATTTATCCTTTATATTTATATTTCTATTTATATGTATATATTTATGATATATTTCTATTTATATTTATATATCTTTCTATTGTTTATATTTATATATATATATATATATTTTATATTTATATTTATATATATTTCTATTTATTATATTTATTTATATTTATAGTATTTATTATATATTATATTTCTATATTTACTTCTATTTATATTATTTATTCTTTATATTATTTATATTTATATTATTTATATTATATTTATATTTATTTATTTATTTTATTTATATATATTTATATTCTATATTATTTATATATCTTTTATATTTCATTTATTTATTTATATATTTATCTTTATATTTATACATATATATTTCTATATATATATATTTATTTATTTATACTATTTATATTTGATATTTATATATCTATATTTTCTATATATATTTATATAGATATTTATATATTATTTATATATATTTATATATTTATATTTATATTTATATATATTTATATTTATATTTATATATATCTATTTTATATTTACTATATATATATTTTACTATATATTTATGTTTATATTCTATATATTTTATATTTCATATTTATATATATATATTATCTTTATATTTCTATATTATTTATTTATTTATTTTACTTTATATATGTTTCTATATATCTATATTCTATTTATATATATTTTATATTTATATATATTATATTATATATTCTATTTCTTTATACCATATTGATATTTCTATATATATATTTTATATATATATATATATATATATTATCTAAGTCTTTTACCTTAACTCTAACATACATTTAACTGGCATAAGGTTACCGTCGTTTTTTTTTTATGAAAACTTACCCTTCATCAGGTCGCTGACATCCATAATGACAATAATTATTGATGGAGAATTGGACAAACTCTCCCAAAATACTCTTCAATCAATCGAGAGAGAGAGATGAGCAAAGAGATGATTTACCAAAGCTGTATATAATCATCACAAAAATCATCTCATCGGCGTCACGATGAAGTTCATCGACTCAGGGCTGCTGGTGATGCTCCTGCTGCAGATTTCATGAGGCGTAATAATTGTGAGTCAGGAAAGTTTGGTTTGATGTGTCACTGAATAATAAAACATTGTCGGATTTTGATGACTGCGAACTGTGACATTTTGGGCCGCTCATTAAACGGATCATTACTCCCGGATTATGGTTCGCCTAAGGATTTATTTAGGGTTGCTGTTGATGACCTGTGCCTGTTACGTCGGTTTGTTTGTACAAGTTATGTTTTGTATGTGTGTGTGTTTATATATAATACATATATAAATATACTCCTATATATATATATGTATATGTATATGTATATGTATATGTATATGTATATGTATATGTATATGTAATACATAATACATAATCATAATTACATAATACATAATACATAATACATAATACATAATACATAATACATAATACATAATACATAATACATAACTACATAATACATACTTCCATAATACATATATATATATATATATATATATATATATATATATATTATAATATATATATATGCATTAAGTTACAAATATTATTAAAAATAATCCAATTCGCTCCACCTCCCAATTGATCATATTTTCATGTATGTTTAATCGAAGGGGAATTTTTTTAGTTGGTAATGATTTCGACCTCTCGTGGATTCGAACCAGCGCACAGAGGAAGGTAATATTATCAACTAAAAAATTTCCAATTCGGTTACGCACATGAAAATATATTGACTCTGAGGTAGAGCGAATTGGATATCCAAAGGACATTTTTAGATTAATGTTTGTGATATATATATATATATATATATATATATATATATATATATATATATATATATATATATATATATATATATATATTCTAACTGTACAAATAAAGTTCATATAAGTATAAAATTCAGTCGGTAATCTTGCACATTGAAAACTCCCCTGAGCCCCTCTGTAATTAAATCTAATTAATCTCTCTACATCATATTTTTTTCCTTCGTTCGTCTCCGTCTATTTCTGTTTGGGCGTCCGACGTCCTCAACGTGACCTGCTTTGATCACCGCAAATCTCTCCTCCGCACGAGCGCCCCGAGTCTAGTAATGTGGTGTGCGGTGGTCTCGTTGTTGAACTGTAATAATCGCCTTACCTTGGCTCTTCTCCTCTTCATGCGAGGTAGGGAATTTAATCTAGGCTCCCGCCAGGAATTACTTCGTGCAAGGGTCTCCTACTTCTACCCGACGCCTCGCTAATCTTCGGGGATATAGAGTCCTTATTGGTTACCAAGCGCAGATGTATTGAAGTTCTGACAACTTCTGTAAATTATCTCAAGATAAGACTCATTACAAATTTATATAAGTCTCTTCGGTTCTGTTCTTGCAACGACAAACGCTCGTACAATTAAAATCTGGAATGCCTCCTGGTGCATATGGTACTTTTGCTGTTATGAACATTTAAGCAAAATTAAACTGTGGGGAATAAATATATGGACTGGCAGTGAGACAGGACAGACAGGCAGGCAGACAAAAGACTTATAGGAACGTTCAACTTTTGCAGTTACGTGCTCGACAAATGTAAGATTTCCATTTAAAACTCAGTTCCTCTCTCATTACTAATTCTAAGTAACAAAACCCTTTCCCTTTGAGAACTTTTCCCGAATATTACGAAGGAAAAAATATTCCTTTAACGCACGCATTTCCCTAAACGCCAAAAAAACTTTATACAAAATAAGCTTCTTTATATATGGAGGTGATCAGAAAGCTAAGCCGACTAAAATGTTATGAAATATTCCATCAGACGAAAAAGGTCAATATCTAGATCCAGAACTCTTAAATTTTTCAGAGGAAGTCGATGTCTTGGAGTTTTAAACTTTTATTGACGTTTAAGTGGCGTTTACATATCCTGAGGGTTAAGGCCATCATGATGGGAACACCATGACGTTTTTAAAATTAAATTCCGCTTAGAATCCATCGTTTTATATAAATGTATATACTGGTAGTTTTGGAGTTGCTTAGGACTCATTACGGACGGTTTTATACCGAGGTTTTTGTGAGTTGATGAACAAAACGAAGGAAAAAAATCCAAACATGACATAACAACCAAAGTAGGCCTAAATCATTTTAATCTGATAATTACCATACAGTGGTTAATATTAATTCATAACTAATCTTACTATAATGGGAGTTATGTCTGTCATTCAATCACGGCCAAACGGCTGGTCCGATGGGCATGAAACTTGGCAGGGTTATAGTGGGGACCCCTAAGATGGTTTATAATGGGGTTTCATCCTACCCTCCCCCTCAACCCCCCTAATTTGTAATTATATACAATTATAATCAACTTTGTATATTTGACCAAACCATCATATGTGATCTTCATATGTTTCTGTGTAATACAAGCATTTTTTCTGATTTACCCTTTCTCTATAAACGTGTTTTTTATTCTTATTAATTATTTGTATAGGTTCCCGAAATAATTAATAAAATCTGCTAATTTTATCTCTAAAAAGTTCGCTACTATATTTGATGATAATGATGATTGGTGATGTTGGAATGGAGAAAGAGAACAAGAGAGAGAGAAAGAGAGAACGATGACAATGATGATGGTGATGTTGGAATGGAGAAAGAGAAAGAGAGAGAGAGAAAGAGAGAACGATATAATGATGATGGTGATGTGGAATGAGAAAGAGAAAGAGAGAGAGAGAAAGAGAGAACGATGATAATGATGATGGAGATGTTGGAATGGAGAAAGAGAAAAGAGAGAGACAAAGAGTGAGACGATGATAATGATGATGGAGATGTTGGAATGAAAATACAAAGAAAGCGTTGAATTTGTGTTGTAATAGACCCCGTAAATGTAATCGATCAATGATTAATTTATTACTTTCCAACACAGCTGGTAGATTGACCTTTACATTTCACCTTGAACCGGGAATGAAAAGATGACGCAAGAAGACTTAATCATGAAAAGTAATGACTTTTTTAATAGTAGCTTGAATCTCGTATTAGTAAGGGAAAACATATTATGCTCTCAATATCTTTCACTATAAATTATCCCATTCCGTCAGTGTATATATGAGGGTCGAGAAGGCATACCCCAACTCTAGGGGCGTCACATAGGACACTGATACACAAAATAAGATATACCTTCTTTGGGCATACTGACATGGGGTCACTGGTGATGAACTTGAACAGTGTTCGACTAGTGACTGAAGTTGGAGTTTATTACCCCTAGACTTCTGTAAGTGCATGGTTCCACATTTTGCTTGGTCGCGTCGAGATTTACTGAAATGGTGATGTGGGTACAAAGTCTGATAAAATTTTCGATTCTTTTTATAAGTTTCATTTCGTACTTGGATTGCATGAGACGTAATACACTCAGGCCTGTTCAACCAACATTAGCGACATCTGGTATGTTTATCCCCAAAAAATGGAATCACTCAATAAAATCACCTCATTATAATCGAGTGGTTACAGCTTCAAGTACTGCTTTTGGAGAGAGAGAGAGAGAGAGAGAGAGAGAGAGAGAGAGAGAGAGAGAGAGAGAGAGAAGGGGCATACAAGTTACTGAGCAATCAGTAAAGAAGGAAAAAATTGAGGCTTACAAAGTTGCAGTTTCCCGTCGTAAGGAATTTTTGCCCCAAGTTCTGATGGAGTTGAAACCTTTGTCCTTCAAAGGCGATATTGAGAGACTGCCTGATATTTTTCGATATATTGGTTTCAGGATTTTAAGTGGAAAAAGTCTCTCTCTCTCTCTTTTTCTCATACCACACGCGCCTCGCGTTTTACTTTCTTCTTCAAACACACGCGTACCACAGATAATTCTCTCTCTCTCTCTCTCTCTCTCTCTCTCTCTCTCTCTCTCTCTCTCTCTCTCTCTCTCTCAAAAATTTGACCATGATCGTATGATCTTATACATACGAACACATTTCCTGGAAGAGATGTGGTAATAAATCTGGCATGATTTTCAGCCTTCAAGCATAAAAAAAAAATATATGATATGAAACTGTTTTAAACTGGAGAAAAATCCTTATTTTATCTAGCAGTCTTTCAATTCTAATATTCTTCATTTATTTTCCACTTCATCCATCATAGCTGTAAACGGATTCATAATATAAGACGATATTCATTTTTTTCTGGTAGGTCCTCTACCGTTTAGAATGTTGAGAGAGACCGTTTGAGAAAATGGTCTCCTCGGAACTGTAAGAATGGCTGATATTCGCGTATTCAGTTAACTTATATCCCATTAATGTATTCATGAATAATAAATATTCTACAAATAGCTAATAACGCATCAAATCGCGAGATGCCAGATTGATGCTAATCGCAGATGCTGCTAGATAGACGATGTTAAAAGTTCTGCCAAGACTTTCTCATTAGTTTTTTCCTCTTTTCTCCATTTCCCCTATTCTCACTTCTACTCACTTCTCTCTCAGTGGCCGAGGATTACTTCTGCAACACATTTCGGTGCCTCATCCTAAGGATGAATGTCAAGTTAGTTGACTAATGCTAAAAAAATTTTAGGATAGCTCATATTAGCGTTATTGTTATACAGGTTTTAAACAGAATTACTTTTTGGTCGGTTTGTTTATAGTATACGAAATCCACAAGTATTTCATTCATATGCATATGCGACTTTGGAAAAGAGGTTTTTAAGTCTTTTGAAGGGTCAGAAATTCTTTTCTCGGTGTAACAAAAGTTAACTTCATTTTAATAAACATCTGAAATGAAGATGAAAATAATAAAATAAAAACAATAAAAATGAAATAATAAAATAATAATAATAAAACTAATAAACATCCCGCATAATATTATGGCAATGAGGAGACATATTAGTTTTATTTTATTTAGTTAAGTCCAATCCTAATCTATAAAATCACAAATTATTGCTTGTCCCATATTTTCATCTTAATAATATTGCACAAAAAACGCAATATGCAGCTTAGATTAGAAAACAGTCTGTTGAAAAATATGACCTTTTCCTACTGCATTGTTCTGCGATGATTTTGCGGCATCTTTTTCCCGTGTGACCTGACATTTCCGTGTAGGAGAAAGAGGAGCACGCGCCCATCACCCATTGTTGCAAAACTTGACTGAACAGAACATTTCTGGTGGCGTCAAAAAGATTTTTTTCCCCATGTTGAAAAATATGACCTTTTCCTACTGCATTGTTCTGCGATGATTTTGCGGCATCATTTTTCCGTGTGACCTGACCTTTCCGTGTAGGCGAAAGAGGAGGACACGCCCACATCACCCATTGTTGCGAAAACTTGATCTGAACAGAACATTTCTGGTGGCGTTAAAAAGATTTTTTTTTCCCGGATATTTACAATGGATATAATCACTATCAGCTACAGTGCATTAGGAATTGTAAATGAATGTTTGAGCAAGATTTTACAAATACAGATTCTATTACACAGAGAGAGAGAGAGAGAGAGAGAGAGAGAGAGAGAGAGAGAGAGAGAGAGAGAGAAAAGAGTGGTGTGTGTATATATGTGTGGCATAGTATGTACATTTATTCCAAATGTGTACGTGGCAGTACACAAATGTTTTCTTTAGAAATCGCCACACTAGAAGCAAAACTTGCTGGCATATGTGACACCTAACAGAGCAGACAGAAGGAAAATCAAGATATCATGTAAATGAAGCCTTTCCATGGATATATATGTGCGAGATTCAGCATCAAAATTTATTTCCGATTTCATTCCTGTCCCACCTCGCACCACCCGTCGTAAGCATCACAGAACTACTGAATACTAGCGCACTATTTTGCACTCATCATCGCCAAACAATTACCATTTATCAGCTAATCCTTTTGCCCTCAGCCCCGATACAAAAACTCCAGTTGTATATTATAGCAGATGATGGAAATTTCTCTTTGGAAGCGCCGGTCTCTCGAATCGTCAGCTCTTCAGATTTGCGAGATGTCGGCGTTTCCATTTGTATACTTGGAAATAAGTCGGTCTCTGCTGCATGAATAAGCGTCGGTCAATAGATCATTCGTATGAAAGTGAAATGACTGGGCTTTCAATTAGGACCCATGTTATATGTTTGGGAATCTTGGAATTTGAATACAGATTGTTTTTCAAACAACACACACAACACACACACACACACGCCAACAATATCTATAATATATATATAATATATATATATATATATATATATATTATATATATGTATATAATATATATATATATATATATATATATATATATATATATATATGACAGGTAAAAATGTTCTGTAACAACAGAATTCTATCTAATAAAAGGAGCCCATATATATATATATATATATATATATATATATATATATATATATATATATATATATATATTATATATATATATATATATATATATACATATATATATATATATATATATATATATATATATATATATACATATACATATGTGTGTGTGTGTATGTGTGTGTGTATTTGCGATCAAATAAATAAAACATACACATATACATGTTAGAAGTATTGGGAAAAAGTCCCACTCCAAAACCTCACTCAGGAACAGCATCAAATATCCGATAAATGCATTGCATATACGAGTCACAGTGAGACCCTAGAAACCATCAAAATGGGCGATGGGGTTCAATAAACAAAAGCTCTGACTGGATATTGACAATACAGAAGCTGGATATTTAGAAGAAAAATAATGCTGAATATTTAACCCGTTCGTTCAAGTGTTCTCTATGGCAATTCCAAAATGGAACGGATTCCTGACGACCTGAGTGGACTTGGTGATTACAAGTTCTTCGTCTGTCGATTATGGATTATCTCTCTCTCTCTCTCTCTCTCTCTCTCTCTCTCTCTCTCTCTCTCTCTCTCTCTGAGTAGATTTGAGTCTGACGTAACGTCCTTGAGGATTGTTGGGGCCGTAAATATTGTCGAAAACAGCCTAAATCAATTTCGTCAATTTCTCTCGCGTTTATGTCTGCTTATAAAGTCTTGTTCTTGAAATAATCGCTTGACAGAGTAATATTTTCCTCTTATATTTATGGACAAGATTTGTTTAAAATGTCTGCTA
This sequence comes from Macrobrachium nipponense, assembly GCF_015104395.2. Taxonomy (NCBI): domain Eukaryota; kingdom Metazoa; phylum Arthropoda; class Malacostraca; order Decapoda; family Palaemonidae; genus Macrobrachium; species Macrobrachium nipponense. Next base: position 16,320,431 of record NC_087204.1, on the reverse strand, counting down.
TCTTTGTACGAAGAGCCAAACATTTTTTGGTGTAAGGTTATTGCATCAGATGTTGGCAAGATTTTTTTTTTTTTTACATCAAGAGAGACAGATATCTTTGGATATTTACTGATCATGTTTAGGGATAAATTTTTGGTTTTTATTCTAATAATAGGCTTGAAGCTTTTCAATTTGTGATTCAGACTGGGATGTGTCTTTAAATGCAAATGATTCCAATCAGTTTCATATCGTGCAAATGTGAACAGCAAATAGGGAGGCGTGTATATACATACATATATATATATATATATATATATATATATATATATAATATATATATATATATATTATATATATATATATATATATATATATAATTACATATATATATATATATATATATATATATATATATATAATATATATAATATATATATATATATATATATATAATATATTATATATCTATGTATAATTATATATGTATGTATATATATATATATATATTATATATATATATATATCTATATATATATATATATTATATATATATATATATATATATATATATATATATATGTATATTATATATATATATGTATGTATATATATATATATATATATATATATATATATATATATATATATATATATATATAATATATATATATATATATATATATTTATAGGTTCCAGATGAGCTATTATATCAGTAATCTTCAGGGTCCATCAAAAACATCATAAAATCCATGATTAATTACAAAGAAACGTTTTGCACATAAATTCAGTGCATCATCAGTATGTAAAATTAAACCGTACTCATTTGAAATATTGGAAATGACAGTAAAAAAAAAAAAAAAAAAGATTGAATTAAAAACTTAAGAATTAACTTTTTTTTTTTTTTTTTAAGTCACACGAATTGTGTTGATAGTAAATATGAAACGCACAGCTTTGGTTGAAAAATTTATTCCATAATTAGAAGAAGACGTAAGTAAATATCCCCAAACGAGGCTCAGTTATATAGTATATCTTCAATAAGGTGTTAGTCTCTTGGAAACTGGAAAATCCATTTAAAAAAAATGGTAAAACGAGAGATAACATTCAAATTTCAAATGAGGGAACACGGCGGGGGGATGTGAAAGAAAGAGATAAAGAGAGCGATATTATCAGATTCATTTCAAGAGAAAAGAAACGAGGTCATTAAAAGGCAATTTTCGTTTCCCGGTACGATATTATTCCATTTCACGGCTGCCGGATGATGTTGGCGGGGCTACAGTTCGAAACCACGACCGTGGAAGGAAGGTCAGGAGAGGATGGAGCTCGAATTCTGCAAAGGGAGAGAGAGAGTAGGAGTCCTAGGTAGCGGTAGCTGTATACACAAAGGGATATACAAAAAAAAAAAATAAGATAGAGAGAGAAAATATGAGTTCTAGGTATTGGTTGCTTTATACACAAAGGGATATAAAATAAGAGAGAAAATATGATTGGTATTTATTGGTAACTGTATACACAAAGGTATATACAAAAAAAAAACACTCGTGTCGTTATGAAAAAGACAGCCTAGAAATAATTTGGAGACAGACGAAGACATACGTAGCTCTGATGGTCTTCATTGTTGAAGGTTAGTCAGTTGTAGCCATTCTCTCTCTCTCTCTCTCTCTCTCTCTCTCTCTCTCTCTCTCTCTCTCTCTCGGAAAAAGTGCACAAACCCAACTGTTAGTCCACCGTGAGAACATATTCAAAAATATGAAAAGCGGAAATGAAACAGATGTGGTTTATCTAGACTTTGCAAAACCCTTTGACAAGGTAGACCATAATATATTAGCGAAGAAAATTAGAATACACAATATCGTGGATAAAGTAGGAAGATGGTTAAAAGAATTTTTACACAACAGAAAACAGATAGTTATTGCAAACGACGAGAAATCGGATGAAGCCAAGGTAATATCCGGTGTGCCACAAGGTACGGTGTTAGCTGCAATACTGTTTGTTATTATGATTGAAGACATAGACAGTAATGTTAAGGATTCGGTAGTGAGTAGTTTCGCAGATGACACAAGAATAAATAGAGAGATTACTTGTGATGAAGATAGGAACGCTCTACAAAGAGACCTTAACAAAGTATATGATTGGGCAGAGGTAAATAGGATGGTATTTAACTCTGATAAATTTGAATCAATAAATTATGGAGACAGAGAAAGAAAGCTATATGCATATAGGGGACATAATAATGAGACAATCACAAATAAGGAAGCAGTTAAAGACCTTGGTGTGATGATGAATAGGAACATGTTATGCAATGATCAAATAGCAATTCTGTTGGCAAAATGTAAAGCAAAAATGGGAATCAAACAAAAACTTCTTTCAGTTTTCTTCTGAAGATTGAAAAAGAAACCCACAAATTCAATTTGTAACTTGTTTACTTCTAAGTATTTACATTTAGTTTTACTCCACACAATTTGTGGGTTTCTTTTTCAAAAATGGGAATGTTGTTACGGCACTTCAAAACAAGAAAAGCTGAACACATGATTATGCTTTATAAAACATATGTTCGTAGTCCACTTGAATATTGCAATATGATATGGTACCCACACTATCAAAAGGATATTGCACAAATAGAGAGTGTACAAAGGTCCTTTACAGCTAAAATAGAAGAAGTTGAAGACCTTGACTACTGGGAAAGACTACAATCCTTAAAATTATATAGTCTAGAGAGGAGAAGAGAACGCTACATGATAATTCAGGCATGGAAACAGATAGAAGGAATAGCAGAAAACATCATGGAACTAAAAATATCAGAAAAAGCAAGCAGAGGTAGATTAATAGTGCCCAAAACTATACCAGGAAAAATAAGGAAAGCAGACAGGACATTAATCCACTACGCACCAGCATCGATAATGCAGCGTCTATTCAATGCGTTGCCAGCTCATCTGAGGAATATATCAGGAGTGAGCGTAGATGTGTTTAAGAATAAGCTCGACAAATATCTAAACTGCATCCCAGACCATCCAAGATTGGAAGATGCAAAATATACCGGAAGATGTACTAGCAACTCTCTGGTAGACATTAGAGGTGCCTCACACTGAGGGACCTGGGGCAACCCGAACAACATGTAAGGTCTGTAAGGTAAGGTCTCTAAGTTCCTCGGAAATATCAGTTGCTTATAAGAAAGTTATACTCATAAGTCTTAGCAAGACTCTCTCTCTCTCTCTCTCTCTCTCTCTCTCTCTCTCTCTCTCTCTCTCTCTCTCTCTCTCTCTCTCGATTCGTCTGTGTAACGCTAAGAACCTTGGCGTGAATGTTGTATTTACCCCAAAAAAGATTTATTTATCATTCAGCTGAAAATATCATGAGAGAAACAAGGAATCAGTTAAATACGAATTGAATAATAAGTGAACTGAATTGTATTTCATCTCACTTCCGGGGAAGCACATCTGGCATTCTGTGACATTAATAGCGCCCACTTCTTCTTTTTTTTTTCCTTCATAAATAATGGAAAGATATAAAGGTTGAAAAGCGGACTCTGTCCTTTCATTAGAGGCTTACTCCGCAAAAATCGTTTATACTCTCTTGAACACAGCTGATGACCCAAAATTCTTCCAAAAACTAATGTTATTTTCTGTTGGCCCATATTCCGTTGGACTCCAACTTTTATATTTTACTTTGAAGTTATGGGATACATACTAATTAACCCTTTTTTGGGGATGGGTTACAAATTTCTGAATTTTCATTCAAGATGCGTTTTATATCAACGGAAAAGAACCATTATATTTCAATATCACTAACTCTATTAAATTAATCGAATGATTCTGTGACAGTTGAAAAATAAACAAAGAAAGAAATCATAGGATTAAGACACTGCTATTAGATCATCCTATATTCAATGTATTCCGAAGACCAGTACCTAAACGCAATCTTTTGCTTCCAGAAAAAAATTCTATCCCAATTTCGTTAACCTCTAAAATATTTATTCGTTCTATTAGAGAGCCCAGGCTCCCCCGCCCCCCTACCTCTCTATACTCAGTCATAATTGCATTAACCTCGTAAGTATCAGTCTTTTGAAAAAGAAACCCACAAATTCAATTTGTAACTTGTTTACAAGTTACAAATTGAATTTGTGGGTTTCTTTTTCAATCTTCAGAAGAAAACTGAAAGAAGTTTTTGTTTGGTTTATCAGTCTTTTATTACTCCAGCCTTCTTCTTATCTTTGGCTTGGTTTTCTGTAATTCTTGCACCTACATCAATTGTTTTTGTGATTCTTCTCATAGGAAGCTAGTTGGAATTTAACTTCTTGACTGTTTGCGTGAGACTTCAAACGCGTATGTTGATCATCCACCCTCCAATCATCAAAAATACCAAACTGCAGCCATCTAGCCACTGAAAAAAGGTGTTTCGCGTTGAGTTAAAGATACGGGAATTTTAGGATAGGATATTTACGATTTATTTATTAGAAGGAAAATGTAAAAATAAATAATACGCATATAAGATAGTACAGAACAATGATTTCTAATAGAATATAGCGATTTCATTTTAATTTTCGTTGGTGAAACAACATGCTATTTGACCGTAGATTTTAGCACGCCCCTCGAGTAATCTGGAGGATCGGATCATGCCTTGTTTTATTCATGAATTTGTCGAATTATATAGTAAAAACAGACAGTAATGTGCTCTCAAAGAGTACATAGAAAACAGGGAAGAGAGTCTATTAAAACAATCATACCATGACTTGGAAAATGATCGTTCAACAGACACAAAAAGGTCTTCGAGATTGACTTTAATCCATAACATCAGGACCGCCATCAGGACAAGTCAACAACAGTGGAAACTTGCAGCTTCAAGACTTCAAGACAAATGCTGTTAAAAAAGTTACGTATATATTCCTTTATCACATATATATCTCTCTCTGTCAAGTTTTGCAGACTTTCAAGTCATATATTTGACTTCTCTCCTTCCGGAATGGCGCTCAGGGCTGTCAAGATATGGAAATCTATATTTGATGTGAGCTTTTTATACAAGAAAAGGGCCAATATCAAACGAACTTCAAGTCCTTGAAGTACCGGAGGTGTGATATTCAAGGGAACTGTTTCGTAACATGGAAGCGAGAGTGAGAGACAGACAGACAGACAGACAGCAGACAGACAGACAGACAGACAGACAGACAGATTGAGAGAGAGAGTATCTAAGTACTCAGGAATTATTATTTAAAGAAAGTTATTCGTAACCTGAGAGAGACACAGACAGAAAGACTGACTGAAAAGAAAAAAAAAAAACTAACTATTAACCGTCACCATTTTTCTCTCTTTCCTTCGCCTATACATTTAACTTTTCGTTATTTTTTAAGAATAAAAACTAACAAAATAAATGCCTATGGTCCCACGTCCTCGATATCTTTCTCATCCAATTTTTCTAGTTGGTATTGTTTTGAGGAAAAAAAAATTTTATGTTTTCCCAATGCTGGGAAACTACTGAAATAATTATTCTTTGCTTTCAAACATCGTTTTACATGACCTTGCAACCTGCACTGTGTATAAAGCAATTGAGATTATTTTGATTATTTTTAATTACAATGAAGGCATTGAAATTCTCGTTCTTTTCCATGTATGAGACACATGTAATACACAAAATGAATAAAAATAAAAATAGTCCATTTCCTAATATCAATGAAAATTAGAACGTTCCTTTATACAAGATGTAAGAGAATGTTACATTTGGGCGCAGGAACGCAAATCACAGCTTTCAAAGACTTCCCAGAAACTCCTTTCTTAATCAGCCAATTGACTTTCCATTTCGGTACAATTTTCGTTTTTCTGTTTGATTTCTTCCATCCTCGATGCCACAAGACCAGACTTTCTGGAATGCAAAAACAGCTGGGCTGTTCTTTGCTTTATGAAAAAAGAGAGAGTATTGGAATTGGATAAAAAGCCTCATTTTTCATACTCTCTCTCTCTCTCTCTCTCTCTCTCTCTCCTCTCTCTGTGGAGAAAGTTTTGTTTATTGTAATAGAAACATCAATGTTTTCCAATGCCTTTTACACAGTTTCCTTACAATACACCTTCACCCCTGCATGGGGGAAATAACTCCCATGGGTTATATGCCCTTCCTGCTCTCATCAAGTGTTATCTTTGGGGTTAGATATATACAGTTTCTCTGTCCTGGAAGTTATCCAGCGCAGCAGACTATAACCAACAGGTAAAAAAAATAAATCCCAAACTTAGTCAAGAGAAACATGAAATTTTTTTCCAGGTGCTGAAGACGTTCCCCACGGGGATCGAACTATGGTCTCTGGCGAGTGAGGTGTGGTTGCTATATGTATATATAAAATATACATATATAATGTGTGTGTATGTATGTATGTATTTGTGTGTGCGTTAGGAAATTGATATTAAGAAAAGGACGATATATTATATTATTTTTAAGTACGTATAAGTTTCTGTGTTGAGTAAAATGTATGGTTGAAAAATCATACACTGCATATGCTAATATTCATGTCCAGCTGAAACTGTTAATATCCTATAAGCAAGGGTTATGTTTTCGACAACAATACAAAATTTTGAACGTTATTATAATAGAGTCATTTCATAAATCATTATTTGCATTTTCAAAATTATATTTTTCATTTCGCATTACCTTTAATTCGTGTAATGAGTATGACACCGTGAACGGGAAATAAAAGGACAAATTATGCCGATAAGAACTTATCTATTCTAGACTCGCCTGAGTTATTGTAAATCATAACCTCATTTTCACCCGGAAGCGAATCGGCTCAAATTAAGTTGTAAACAAACTGCAAACCGTAGAGTTTTGAGTGAAATCAAATAATTGCTCATATGACCACTCCAAATACATTCGGTCGTGTCCACATTGGGCAACAAATGTCGTTGTCTTTGAATGCGTTGAAGGTGAACACGCCAGAGCCCTTGCATAATTAATTTCCAAGAATTTTAGCAGATCCTTGCTTGCAAGCAACGTGAAATATGCATGTGGCTGAATTCAGCATGCCAAGAGGGTAAGAGACCGTGCTTCTGCTTGACGCCTGCATACTTCAAACGATTGCAGACTTGATTACTCCTAGTTTTTGGGAGCAGGTTTTCTTTTTTTCACCTGAATGTTCTTTACGACGCGTTGTATTCGTTCTAGTTTCTCTATATTGAGGCATTATTTCTGATATACGATGATTTTCTTCTGCCTCTTGAATCAGTGATGAAATATTTATGAATGTGCGTCTTTCTACTGATTATATATTATCATATATAGACATTTATACGTATATTTGTCTGTAAGTGTGGTTTTGTGCGTCATGCCTGTAAATATTGAGATTTAGGGAGAGTGAGAGAGAGAGAGAGAGAGTGGGCGAGCGGTTTATTAATAATGCATCTACATTCGTAGGTGTATCCTAATCTATTTGTAATGACCTTTATTGACAAGCGACGAAATATCGCAGCGCATCATTAGGAAAATCTAAAAAAAAAAAAAAAATTATTCTATTCATGAACTTGTCCTATTGATTCACCCAATTCTGAATTCAGACTCCGGACTCTGTTATCGCTGATTCCTGTGTAGCTTAACTCCGGTAATCTTCATTATTTCCGCTTTTGCTTATTCTCACATATTCCTGTTTCGCTTCATTGTAAATTATCGTCGGATTTTACATTGTTTCCATTTATTTTCTATGCGTTGGTATTGTTGCCGATGTTCAATGGAAACTTGTAAATGGTCGCATTATTTCTTGTATTATACGCGAATTGTACGCAATATTTTGGCAGTATATATATATTAGAATATCCCTATAGAGACTGTAAAATATGCTTTATATATGTGTGTGTGGGTGCGTGCGATTTGTGTGTGCGCGTGTATAAATAAATTTTTCTATTAAAACAGGACACATCTGAAAGTATAAAAGGCCCATTAAAGCACTCTGCTTTAAAGCAAAGGAATATATTTCGGTGGACTGACTTCCACAATTATCAAGTAGTTAAAAAAAAAACATATATATACATATATATATATATATATATATATATATATATATATATATAATATATATATATATATATATTATAATTTTGTGCGTGTGTTTGTGAGTAAATGTGGACATCATTTCAACATATGTGTATAGTGAAGTATACATATGCGACCTAATTTTTAAAAGCTATCTGTATAGACCCTTCACCTGTCTAAATTCCTTGTTGCTGAACTTTCCTCAAACGCTTTCATGACAAGGACGAGAAAAAACACCCTGGTGAGAGCAATAACTGGACGGTGTAATTTTGCAATAGCAAGTACAAAAGGCTTTCCTAAACTTTCGACTTCAAAGTCGCTCGATGGTTTTGAAACTGAATAGCTGTTGTTGAGAAGATCAGACGCCCCCCATCACCCCCCCCCCCCCCCCCATTTTTTTTTTTTTTTTTTTTTTTTTTTTTTTTTCGAATAACTAGAGGGCTTTGATGTTATTCAACTACCTCTAATGCCCTCATTCATCGACGCAAAAAAAACAGGGTCAGTCAACACTTGATATCAGAAATGTCAAGGTTTCAAGGCAATGTGGAGGACGGACCGCATTTGAACAAATTTTCTTAACAAAAACTTTATATTTGAACTAACACCCCAACAAAAATATTGCCTTTCATTTTAAGCGATAAGAGAGCGTATCTACTGGTCTAGATTCATACCGGCTTAATTGATATTTGCATTGTCCGTCTAATGCTCTCAGACAGATGGCTAGAATGTTTTTTTTTATTTTTCCCTGGTAGGAAGAGGAAAACTGGAGTAAGTGGTAAGAATCCTATTAGGTACGTGAATGCTATTCTAGTCAAATTGAATCCAAATAAGTTCCTCTAGTTGATAGTCACTCCTCAATTACCTGCACAAAAAGGCGATACATTCAAAATTTCATAGTGTTTTTAGTCGTGGATACTACTATATCTCGGCGTCAATAACCTCGTTGTTGCGACGCCAGCAAGAACTAATTAATCAATCAATCAACTCCTATATCTATTGCAAATGTTTCAGATTTATTCGTGGACAAGTAGCGTCATCAACGTGCACATAACATTTCAAAGTACACATTAAGTGTTTTTGTTCTGGAAAATCACTTTTACAGTCAATCTGACCTAGGCGTAACAGTCCAGCTCATCATGACGATGTTTTCTCTAAGTAATATCCAATCACTGTACGGAAATGATTTAGTCACGTTACATTTCAGCTATAATACAATACGCAATTATCGTCAGGATTAATTTTCATATGAATATGAGCAGATTAATATTGATCATTCTGTGCAAGAGTCCTATATATACCTTTGACGAACTCGCGTTATTACATTTGCTTAATCAATGAGCGTATACACAAAGGGAACCCAATTAACCCAGATGAATCAAAGAGTTTACAGTTACTACAAATGCCAGTCCTCCGCTGTAGGCTGAAATGCAAATCGTCCCAGCTGCAGAAAAAAAAAAAAGTGTTTTGTTGACAAATTTTCAGTCGGTATTTCATAAAGCCTCTCTTTGTGTTTGTTTTACAAATTATTGCTCTGCCAAGGGCCCATGATGGACAGAAGGTATATAATGAAATTGTACAGATATATATATGCTATGCCCGCACGTGTGCCTTACATATATTACGAAAGTCCTTTCGAGCAAAGCTCGGTGCCCAAATTGAATAGGGGAAAGAAATGGTTGACAGATTAGGGTGGAATTCAAACTTGCCTTGAGATGGCATCATTTCAAAGATAACATTTCTTTATTAATTTTTCTAAGATTAAGCATTTAGATTATGACACGAGTTTCATTTAGATACTTCAAATATAACTTACTATGCTTTGAATCGTTTCAAGAGTCTTTATTTACCTGAAAATTGTGTGGAAAAAACATTTTATCCCTGTCATTGTGAAATAAATTGATAGTACTGATACGAGGCATAATTTTTATTTTTCATATATATGTGTCTTTATATATATATATATATATCTATATATATATATATATATATATATATATTATATATATTATATATCTACTATACTATATATATATATATATATATATATATATATATATATATATATAGACCATATATATAAGAAAAAATAAAAATTTGTCTATATATATATATAATATATATATATATATATATATATATATATATATATATATATAGATCTATATAACATATATATATATATATATATATATATATATATATATATATATATATATATATATATATATATATATAGTACATATGTTGGACTATTAACTTTAGGCAAATAATGCATTTCTA
>NC_087204.1:16287674-16305174 GCF_015104395.2 Macrobrachium nipponense | reverse complement strand
ACAGACAGACAGACAGGCAGGCAGACAAAAAGACGTATATACGTCAACTTTTGCAGTTACATGCTCGACAAATGTAAGATATCTATTTAAACCTCAGTTCCACTCTCATTACTAATTGTAAGTACTAAAACCCTTCCCTTTGAGAACTTTTCCCGAATATTGCGAAGGAAAAAATATTCCTTTAACGCACGCATTACCCTAAACGCCAAAAAACTTTATACAAAAATAAGCTGCTTTATATATGGAGGTGATCAGAAAGCTAAGCAGACTAAAATGTTATGAAATATTCCATCAGACGAAAAAAGTCAATATCTAGATCCAGAACTCTAAAAGTTTTTAGATAAAGTCGATGTCTTGGGGTTTTAAACTTTTATTGACATTTAAGTGGCGTTTACATTTCCAAAGAATTAACGCCATTCTTGATGGGAACACCGCATCGTTTTTTAAAATAAATTCCGCCTAAAATCCAACGTTTTAAATAAATAAATAAATAAATATACTGAGGCAGTTTTGGAGGTGCTTAGGATATAGGAACCAAAGTAGGCCTGAATCATTTTAATCTGACAATTACCAAACGGGGGTTAAAGTTAATTCATAACTAAACTTACCATAATCGGCGTTATGTCTGTCATTCAATCACGACTGGCCCGATGGGCATGAAACTTGGCAGTGATATGGTGGGGATCCCGAAGATGGTTAATAATGAGGTTTCATCCTACCCTTTCCCCCAACCCCACTAATTTGCAAGTATATACAATTATAATTAACTTTGTATATTTGACCAAACGATCATATGTGATCTTAATATGTTTCTGTGTAATACAAGCCTTTTTTTCTGCTTTACTCTTTCTCTATACACGGGTTTTTTATTTTTATTTAATTATTTGTATATGTTCCTGAAATCATTAATAAAATCTACTAATTTTATCTTTAAAACGATCGTACTATATTTGATGAAGCCATATTTCTATGTACGGCATCTATTTATTTATTATTTATTTTTGGACTCGTGGATCTTTTCGGCAATTCTGATCATACAGAAAAATAGGTTTATATATTTCATTATCATTTTAATGCCCAGTGAATATTGCACGGTTCCTTAAAGCTATGATGTAGGCCTCTTGTTGCCTGCAGTCGCTTGAATCTTGACGCCAAGATGTGTTTTAAGTTGTAAAGACGCTTTGTTTTATTCTTCTGTTTATCCCTCCTCTTTCATCCGGATTTGGACCCGTTATGACAACGGAAGACGAAAAAAGAGAGACCATCATACTGTCCCTGCAACAGAGAGGAGAAAGCAGCCAGCAACAGCAGCTGCTTCCCAATCACAGCACCTGATTCCTCCTGATCACAAATCACATTTCACGGCCGCTGAGCAAACACTCGGTATACCTGACTTCTCAAGCGCCGAAACGTACGTGCAGAATTAATGTCACGGTTTGCAAACGACCTTCTTTTTTTTATTTTCAGCGCCAATGAAACGAGGTCGCCTTGCATTTGCATGAGCGATTTGACGCGGATGCTCTCGTTGTTCGTGCATCAGCTTCACCAGACGATTAAGCGGATTCGCGATGGTTTGTTGCCTTTTGTTTACCTTCGTTACCATTTAAAAGCAGGATTTTTGGGGATTTATGCGCGCTCCTTGTTTTAGTGAAAAGTAAATAATGATCCCCAGGCAGTTCAAGAATAAATGTTTTCTCTTTGCAGCCACAGTATGTTAAGGGGAATAGCTTGATGTTGAAAAATACAAAGCGTTGACTTTGTGTTGTAATAGATCCAGTAAATGTAATCGATCAATGATTAATTTATTACTTCCCCACACAGCTGGTAGATTGACCTTTACATTTCACCTTGAACCGGGAATGAAAAGATGACGCAAGAAGACTATATAAATCATGAAAAGTAATGACGTTTTTTAAAAGTAGCTTGAATCTCGTATTAGTAGGGGAAACATAATGCTCTTAATATCTTTCACTATAAACTATCCCATTCCGTCAGTGTATATAAGAGGGTCGAGAAGGCATACCCCAACTCTAGGGGCGTCACATAGGACACTGATACACAAAATAAGATACCTTCTTTGGGCATTCTGACTTGGAGTCACTGGTGACGAACTTGAACAGTGTTCGACTAGTGACTGAAGTTTGAGTTTATTACCCCTAGACTTCTGTAAGTGCATTGTTCCACATTTTGCTTTGTTACGTAGAGATTTACTAAAATGGTGATGTGGTACAAAGTCTGATCAAATTTTCGATTCTTTTTGTTTCATTTCGTACTTAGATTGCATAAGACGTAATACACTCAGGCCTGTTCAACCAACATTAGCGACATCTGGTATGTTTATCCAAAATGGAATCACTCAGTAAAAACACCTCATTAAAATCGATTGGTTACAGCTTCAAGTACTGCTTTTGGAGAGAGAGAGAGAGAGGCTTACAAAGTTGCAGTTTCCCGTCGTAAGGAATTTTTGCCCCAAGTTCTGATGGAGTTGAAACCTTTGTCCTTCAAAGGCGATATTGAGAGACTGCTGCTATTTTTCGATATATTGGTTTCAGGATTTTAAGTGGAAAAAGTCCCTCTCTCTCTCTCTTTTTCTCATACCACACGCGCCTCGCGTTTTACTTTCTTCTTCAAACTCACGCGTACCACAGATAATTCTCTCTCTCTCTCTCTCTCTCTCTCTCTCTCTCTCTCTCTCTCTCTCTCTCTCTCTCAAAAATTTGACCATGATCGTATGAACTTATCCATACACATGTACATTTCCTGGAAGAGATGTGGTAATAAATCTGGCATGATTTTCAGCCTTCATGCGTAAAAAAAGTATGATATGAAACTGTTTTATAACTGGGGAAAAAACCTATTTTACCTAGCAGTCTTTCAATTCTAATATTCTCCATTTATTTTCCACTTCATCCGTCATAGCTGTAAACGGATTCATAATATAAGACGATATTCCTTTTTCTTGTAGGTTCTCTACCTTTTTAGAATGTTGATAGAAACCGTTTGAGAAAATGGTCTCCACAGTACCGTAAGAATGGCTGATATTCGCGTATTCAGTTAACTTATAACCAGAAATTCTTGTTTCGGTGATAGCATGTGCCTACCGTTGCAACATTTTATATCCCATTGATGCATAAATGAATAATAAGTGATATTCTACAAATCGCTAATAACCACAGCAAATCGCGAGATGCCAGATTGATGCTAATCACAGACGCTGCTAGTCAGACGCTGTTAAAAGGTGTGCCAAGACTTTCTCATTAATTTTCTCCCTTTTTCTCCATTTCCAAAATAGATAAGAAGTCCATTCACCTATTCTCACTTCTGCTCACTTCTCTCACAGTGGCCGAGGATTATTCCTGCACCACATTTCGGTGCCTCATCCTAAGAATGAATGTCAGTTTAGTTGACTAATGCTAACAACTTTTTAGAATAGCTGATATTAGCGCTATTGTTATATAGGTTTTTATCAGAATTACTTTTTAGTCGGGTTGTTTATAGTATACGAAATCCAGAAGTATTTCATTCATATGCGACTTTGGAAAAGAAGTTTTTAAGTATTTTGAAGGGCTAGAAATTCTTTTCTTGGTGTAACAGGAGTTACCTTCATTCTAATAAACATCTCAAATAAAGATGAAAATAATAAAAATAAAAAAAAAAAAAGGAAATGGAAATAATAAAACAATAATGAAAAAACTAATAAACACCCCACATAATATTATGGCAATGAGGAGACATATTAGTTTTATTTTATTTAGATAAATCTAATCCTAATATATAAAATCACAAAATATTCCTTCCCCCATATTTTCATCTTAATAATACTGCACAAAAACGCAATATGCAGCTTAGAATAGAAAACAGTGTTAAAAAATATGACCTTTTCCTACTGTATTGTTCTGCGATGATTTTGTGGCATCATTTTTCCGTGTGACCTGACATTTCCGTGTAGGCGAAAGAGGAGGACACGCCCACATCACCCATTGTTGCGAAAACTTGATCTGAACAGAACATTTCTGGTGGCGTTAAAAAGATTTTTTTCCCATATATTTATAAGACTTTTTCATAATTCTTTACCCACCCAGTTTCGCGTTTTTTTTTCTTTTTTTTTTTTTTACGTAATTTCTTACAAGGATTACTATCAGCTACGGTCCATTGGGATGTTAAAGAATATTGAGCAAGAGAGAGAGAGAGAGAGAGAAATAATTATTTTTAGCTTTTTTCGTGGGACCTGGTCACGTTTCAGTTGCTCTTGCACATCAAAAATAACCTTGCATAGTTTTATATAGATATATATATATATAGTATATATATATATATATATATATATATATATATTGTATACCTTTTAGGACTTGATGTTGACCTAGAAAAACAATTTTTTTTATCTCAAATTGCGTTTGTGCTTTGATGATAAGCATTGATAACCATACAAATAAACTCATGCATAGAACAAATCTGCATTCTATTCAACATCTTAATACCGTCTATGTTAGCCTTTCGGGCTTCAGTTTGGCCCATTACCACTCCCTCAGATTCGTTAAGTTTGTTACAAGTTTCAGTTATGGTCATGGAAGGATATGTGGGTGCCAATGGCGATTGGCACTCATTTACGGTCGCTTGTATAATCCTTATTTCATCGCCACTATCCATTACTCTTCCTCAAAATCTGACTCAAAATTCCCAATTCTTATTGTATTTACATGCTTCTTCTCGTCTCTTATATCCATTTCATCCTCCTCCTTCCTTTCCTCCTCTCACCACATTCCAGAATTCGTTCCCCGCCAGTAACCTGGAATCCTCTCTCTCCTTCCTGGACTCAGTCATCATCTCCTTCTTCTTGGCATTATCTCGGGGAAATTTCGTGGAGAATAATAATGGAGAGTTAGTCTTCGTCAGGACAGACTAAATGAAAACGTCCCCACAATTCGTCGGAGGGTTTGCTCATTTTACTCGTTTAATTATAATTCAATTAATCAATTAGGAAATTAGTTTCCGAATTAATCCATTTCTTTGGGTGCTTTATTTTTACCTGCGATATTTCGTCGACTTGTGTGTTTGGTTGTTAGTTTGTCTCTGTAATTCATTAAATTAAAGGAAATGTATATGTAAGATATTTTAATAATTGGTTCCTTGGTAAACTACCTTCCTTTACGAATGTCGACTGTCATTCACGAGTGTGACAGATACCTACAAAATGGGCGTGATCTGTCAGCGTTATTTTCAAATTGTTCAGTAAACATTCAAATATTGCACTTTATTACTTTCGTACAGTTATGGAATAGTACGTCGCCGATATGCATATGAAACAATGTGGTTTTAGAAGTAGATGAATTAGAGGCTACCTTAAAGTATTTGGCCAAGTAAAAAGATCTTGAAAGCAGAGTGGGAAAAGTACTTATATATCAGATGTTTCTAAAGCTGTGGATTCATAGAGCGAGTGCACTCTGAATCCTTAATTTCCTGGAAGTGAGAGGGTGAACTTATATAAAAAACACTGCAGTATCTTTGAAGAGCTTTTGCTCTTACTGAAACGTATTTTTTTTTTTCTAGGAATTGTATCAAGTGCTTCTGAAACCGTACAATTTTTTTTTCTAATTTTATTCTTCAGACAGTGAGAGGTGTACTGGGGGGGAATACAAGCTCTTGGTGTGTGTATATATGTGTAGCAGTACACAAATGTTTTCTTTAGAAATCGCTACACTGGAAGCAAAATTTGCTTGCATATGAATTTATTTCTGATTTCATTTCATTCCTTTGCCGTCTCACACCACCCGTCGTAAGCATCACAGAACCTCCTGAATACCAGCGCACTATTTTGCACTCATCGCCAAACAATTACCATTTATCAGCTAATCCTTTTGCCCTCAGCCCCGAATACAAAAAACTCCAGTTGTATATTATAGCAGATGATGGAAATTTCTCTTTGGAAGCGCCGGTCTCTCTCGAATCGTCAGCTCTTCAGATTTGCGAGATGTCGGCGTTTCCATTTGTATACTTGGAAATAAGTCGGTCTCTGCTGCATGAATAAGCGACGGTCAATAGATCATTCGTATGAAAGTGAAATGACTGGCTTTCAATTAGGACCCAACGTTATATGTTTTGGGAATCTTGGAATTTGAATACAGATTGCTTTTCACCCTGTTGTTAGATAAATACATACAACACACACACACACACACACACACACACACACACACACACATATATATAAATATATATATATATATATATATATATATATATATATACATATATATATATATAATATATATATATATTATATATATATATATATATATATATATATATATATATATATACACAGAGTGTCCATAAACTCCCAGTACCATTGCAAGTATTTATTAGCCTAGAATGGTACTGGGACTTTATGGACACCCTGCATATATATATATATATATATATATATATATAGTATATATATATATATCTTATATATATATATATCTAATGTATATATATATATATATATATATATATATATTATATATATATATATGACTGGTAAAAGTAAAAGTTTTCTGTAACAAACAGAATTCCATCTAATAAAAAAAAGGGGAAAGCCCATAAAAACACCAAAATGTAGAGAGAAGGAAAAAAAGTAACTATATTTCAGAGACTGCTGTCTCTCTCTTCAGGTATATGAATGAGAAAAAGTTTACAGAAAAGGTGGTATTTATACCAAGAGATTCGTCCACAAGTAAGCCAATTTAGGTCACCCCCGCTGATAATCTTCCTTTAATCTTCTTAAGCGTTGGTTGAATGAACACTGCGTCGACGATGTCCGATGTCCAATTCCCTTTTGAGATGTTCATTACCTGCTTCTCTTTTATTAAGGCCGATTCCATCATTTGACTCTTGTACCGGCAGTTGCTTGCTATAAATTACACGTGACATTATTCCAGTTTATTCTATGGTTATGTTCATTTATATGGTTGAAAATAGCCGAGTTCCTGGTTGTGTCCATACCTAAACTGACCCGCGTTTGTGTTGTATTAATCTCTGGGGAAGTGATTTACCTGTAAAAAATCCGATTGTAAGATGGTCACAGTCCCTGGCATGGGATCTCATATACCCCAGTGTCTTTGGGCGATGTCTTTTGTTTGGACGTTAATCAGGGATTTGGCTAAGGTATTTGGGTAGGTAAATGCAAAAGGGTTGGGTTGGATTTCCCAAGGGTGTGAGTTACTCTCTTAATCGTCTCCAGGTGGGAAATTTTTATTTTATTGTTGGGTGTGTCTCTGGTCTTGTCTTTAGGGGGTGTCGGTAGAAAATTACGTTTGCTTTTTGAATTGCTTTCTCATTATATGGTCAGGATACTTTAAAGATGAAAGTTGCTTGCGAATTAGTTCAAATTCTTTTTCCAGGAAATCTGGGGAACAAATTCGTAAGGCTCTTAAGAATAGGTTGCTAGCTAGACCTATCTGATAGTATTGTCATGATAGCATAAAGTAGTGAATATATGAAAGTGAGAAACGTTGGTTTTCTGTATATGGTAAATTTGTATTCTGTCGTGTCTCTGATTATTAAAACATCAAGAAAAGGAATTTTGTTGTCTGTTTCCCATTCAACTTTAAATTTGATGCTGGGCACTAATGCGTTTAATTTTGAGAGGAATTCATTAAAATTACCCCACTTATTATCCCAAAATGTTAGTATGTCATCCACGTATCTCATCCACAGCATGTTTTTGGGTTTTATTGCATTTATTACTGTAGTTTCAAAGTATTCCATGTACAGATTGGCTAAAATATGGACTTAAAGGACTACCCATACTACACCCGAATTTTTTGCTTGTAGAATGATTCCCCGAATGAAAATACGTTATTAGATTGCACATAATTCAACTAACTTTATTATTTTGTCAAGTGCCAAAGGGAAATGATCTGAATAGGGGGATAATTTTCCCTTAAAAACTGAAGAACGTCCTGTACTGGTACTTTTGTGAATAGGGAGTCTACGTCAAGGCTTAAAAGTTTTATGTTGTGAAGTGGTATATGTGCTTCTCTGAATTTGTGACAAAAGTCTTCCGAATGTTTGATGTGACTGGGAGAAAAATGCCTAAAAAAGGAGAAAGGAGGCCAGCTAACCATTTAGAAATTTTGTAATTGAAAGCTCCGGCGCATGAAACGATGGGTCTGAATGGAAGATTGTCTTTGTGAGTTTTGGGAAGACCATAAAAGTAGGGTAATTTAGGATTAATTACTCTAAATTTCTCTAATAGTTTCAATACTCTTTTTGTCTTGGCCATTAATCTTACTTTCCGAAAAAATTCTGTGGGAACGTTCTGGAGGGGATTTTTTCGTCAGTTTTTCGTAAGTATTTGTGTCGCTAAGGAGCTGGTTGATTTTGTCGAGGTAGAAGTCTTTGTCCATTATTACAATTTTGCCGTCTTTGTCGGATCTACTTATTATAACATCTAACTTTTTTAGCGAGTGGATGGCTATCATGAATCTGCGGGGAACAGGATATTTCTTATGAAGGTCAGTTAAAGCATTTAGTAACACTCCTTTTAAACATATCTCTTCACGGCTGTAGTTTTTGTCAGATAGAATTTATCAAAAGCCACTATGAAGTCTAGGTTGTTTTTTTGCAGTCTGGCATAAGGGCAAAGGATAAGCCTAAATTTAAAAACTAAATGGTTTGATTTACAGTAAGGGGGGTGTTGGATAAGTTTAAACAACAAGACAAAGTTTTAAACTTATCCGGGGAAGCACATCTGGCATTCTGTGACATTAATAGCTTTTTTTTTCCTTCATAAAAAATGGAGAGATATAAGGTTGGAAACGGACTCTGTCCTTTCATTAGAGGCTTACTCCGCAAAAATCGTTTATACTCTCTTGAACACAGCTGATGACCCAAAATTCTTCCAAAAACTAATGTTATTTTCTGTTGGCCCATATTTCTTTGGACTCCAACTTTTATTTTTGTACTTTGAAGTTATGGGATCCATACTAATTAATCCTTTTTCTGGGATGGGTTACAAATTTCTGAATTTTCATTCAAGATGCGTTTTATATCAACGGAAAAGAACCATTATATTTCAATATCACTTACTCTATTAAAATAATCGAATGATTCTGTGACAGTTGAAAAATAAACAAAGAAAGAAATCATAGGATTAAGACACTGCTATTAGATCAGCCTAAATACAAGGCATTCCGGACACCAGTACCTAAACGCAATCTTTTGCTGCCAGAAAAAATTCTATCCTAAATTCGTTAACCTCTAAAATATCTATTCGTTCTTTTAGAGAGGCCAGGCTCCCCCGCCCCCCTACCTCCCTTTTTCCTAAGAATCACGTCATAGTGCCGTTATTAAAGTTGCCAAGTCATACTCAGTCATAATTGCATTAACCTCGTAAGTATCAATCTTTTATTACTCCAGAATTAATCTTCTCTTTGGCTTGGTTTTCTGTAATTCTTGCACCCACATCAATTGTTTTTGTGATTCTCCTCATAGGAAGTTAGTTGGAATTTAACTTCTTGTCTGTAACTCTCTGTATCGTGGGCTGCAGAGTTGGTATCTGATATTGCTTCTGTTTGCGTGAGACTTCAAACGCGTATGTTAATTCCACCCTCTAATCATCAAAATTACCAAATTGCAGCCCTATAGCGTTTGAAAAAAGGTGTTTCGCGTTGAGTTAAAGCTACGGGAATTTTAGGATAGGATGTTTATGATTTATTTATTAGGAGGAAAATGTAAAAATAAATAATACTCATTTTAGCACGCCCCTCGAGTAATCTGGAGGATCGGATCATGCCTTGTTTTTTCTGAATTTGTCGAATTATATAGTAAAAACAGAAAGAAATGTGCTCTCAAAGAGTATATAGAAAACAGTGAAGTGAGTTGATTAAAACAATCAGAGCATGACTTGGAAAATGATCCTTCAACAGACACAAAAAGGTCTTCGAGATTGACTTTAATCCATAACATCAGGACAAGTCAACAACAGTGGAAAGTTGAAGCTTCGAGACTTTAAGACAAACCTGTTAAAAAAGTTAAGTATATAGTCCTTTATCACATATATATCTCTCTGTCAAGTTTTGCAGACTTTCAAGTCATATATCTGACTTCTCTTCTTCCGGAATGGCGCTCAGGGCTGTCAAGATATGGAAATCTATATTTGAGGTGAGCTTTTTATACAAGAAAAAGGCCAATATCAAACGAACTTCAAGTCCTTGAAGTACCGGAGATATAATATTCAAGGGAACTGTTTCGTAACATGGAAGCGAAAGAGAGAGAGAGAGAGAGAGAGAGAGAGAGAGAGAGAGAGTCTCTGAGTACTCAAGATTTATTATTTAAGGAAAGATATTCGTAACCTGAGAGAGACACACAGACAGAAAGACTGACTGAAATATAGCAATAAAAAACCTTACTATTAACCATCATCATTTTTCTCTCTGTCCTTCGCCTATACATTTAACTTTTCGCTATTTTTGAAAAATAAAAACCAACAAAATAAATGACTATGGTATTGTTTTGAGGTAAAAAAAATTTTCATGTTTTCCCAATGCTGGGAAACTATTGAAATAATTATTCTTTTCTTTCACACACCCTTTTCTTTACCTTGCAACCTGCACTGTGTATTTTGATTATTTTTAATTATAATGAAGGCATTGAAATTCCCGTTCTTTTCCATGTATGAGACGCGTGTAATACACTAAGTGAATAAAAATGAAATAGTCCATTTTCTAAAATCAATGAAAAATAGAGCGTTCGTTTATACAAGACGTAAGAGAAGGTTACATTTGGGCGCAGGAACGCAAATCGCAGCTTTCAAAGACTCCCCAGAAACTCCTTTCTTAATCAGCCAATTGACTTTCCATTTCGGTACAATTTTCGTTTTTCTGTTTGATTTCTTCCATCTTCGATGCCACAAGACCAGACTTTCTGGAATGCAAAACAATTGGGCTGTTCTCTGCTTTATGAAAAAAGAGAAAGTATTGGAATTGGATAAAAACCTTCATTTTTCATACTTTTTGCTTAAGATCTCTCTCTCTCTCTCTCTCTCTCTCTCTCTCTCTCTCTCTCTCTCTCTCTCTCTCTCTCTTTGGAGAACGTTTTGTTTATTGTAATAGAAATGTCAATGTTTTCCAATGCCTTTTACACAGTTTCCTTACAATACACCTTCACTCCGCAGGGGGGGGGGGGGGGGGGGGGTGGGGGGGGGGGGGGGGTTAATAACTCCAAAGGGTTTATATGCCCTTTCTGCTCTCAGCAAGTGTCTTTGGGATCAGATATATACACTTTCTCTGTCCTGGAAGTTATCCAGCACAGCAGACTGTAACCAACAGGTAAAAAAAATAAATCCCAAACTTAGTCAAGAGAAACATGGAATTTTTTTCCAGGTGCTGAAGACGTTCCCCACTGGGATCGAACTATGGTCTCTGGCGAGTGAGGCGTGGTTGCTATATGTATATATAAATATATACATATATAATGTGTGTGCATGTATGTATGTATTTGTGTGTGTGTTAGGAAATTGATATTAAGAAATGGACGGTATATTATATTATTTTTATGTACGTACAAGTTTCTGTGTTGAGTAAAATGTATGGTTGAAAAATCATACACTGCATATGCTAATATTCATGTCCAGCTGAAACTGTTAATATCCTATAAGTAAGGATTATGTTTTCGGCAAAAATAAAAAATTTTGAACGTTATTATAATAGAGTCATTTCATAAATCACTACTTACCTTTTCAAAATGATATTTTTCATTTCGCATTACCTTTTCAATCGTGTAATGAGTATGACGCCGTGAACGGGGAATAAAAGGACAAATTATGCCGATAATAACATTACCTATTCTAGACTCGTCTGAGTTATTGTAAATCATAACCTCATTTTCACCCGGTAGCGAATCGGCTCGAATTAAGTTGTAAACAAACTGCAAACCGTAGAATTTTGAGTGAAATCAAATAATTGCTCAAATGACCACTCCAAATACATTCGGTCGTGTCCACATTGGGCAACAAATGTCGTTGTCTTTGAATGCGTTGAAGTTGAACACGCCAGAGCCCTTGCATAATTAATTTCCAAGAATTTTAGCAGATCCTTGCTTGCAAGCAACGTGAAATATGCATGTGGCTGAATTCAGCATGCCAAGAGGGTAAGAGACCGTGCTTCTGCTTGATGCATGCATACTTCAAACAATTGCAGACTTGATTACTCCTAGTTTTTGGCAGAAGGTTTTCTTTTTTTCTCCTGAATGTTCTTTACGACGCGTTGTATTCGTTCTAGTTTCTCTATATTGAGGCATTATTTCTGATATACGATGATTTTTTTCTGCCTCTTGAATCAGTCATATCATATTTATGAATGTGCGTCTTTCTACTGATTATATATTATCATATATAGACATTTATACGTATATCTGTCTGTAAGTGTGGTTTTGTGCGTCATGCCTGTAAATATTGAGATTTATGGAGAGAGAGAGAGAGAGAGAGGAGAGAGAGAGAGAGAGAGAGAGAGAGAGAGAGAGAGAGAAAGTGGGCGAGGGGTCTATTGATAATGCATCTACATTCGTAGGTGTATCCTAATCTATTTGTAATGACCCTTATTGACAAGCGAGGAAATATCACAGCGCATCATTAGGAAAATCTGAAAAAAGAAAAAAAAATATTCTATTCATAAACTTGTCCTATTGATTCACCCAATTTTGAATTCAGACTCCGGACTCTGTTATCGGTGATTCCTTTGTAGCTTAACTCTGGTAACCTTCATTATTGCCGCTTTTGCTTATTCTCACATATTCCTGTTTCGCTTCATTGTAGATTATCGTCGAATTTTACATTGTTTCCATTTATTTTCTATGCGTTGATATTCTTGCCGATGTTCAATGGAAACTTGTAAATGGTCGCATCATTTCCTTGTATTATACGCGAGTTGTACGCAATATATTGGCAGTATATATATATTAGAATGTCCCTGTAGAGATTTAGTAAAATTATATGCTTTATATATGTGTGTGTGGGTGCGTGCGATTAGTGTGTGTGCGCGTGTATAAATAAATTCTTCTATTAAAACAGGACACATCTCAAGTATAAAAGGCCCATTAAAGCACTCTGCTTTAAAGCAAAGGAATATATTTCGGTGGACTGACTTCCACCCTTATCAAGTAGTTATATATATATATATATATATATATATATATATATATATATATATATATATATATATATATATATATATATACATATATATATATATATATATATATATATATATATATATCTATATATATATATATATATATATGGATTTTGTGTTTGTGATAAATGTGGACATTATTTCAACATATGTGTATAATGAAGTATACATATGTGACCAAATTTTAAAATCTACCTGTATAGACCTTTCACCTGTCTAAATTCCCTCTTTCTGAACTTTCCTCAAACGCTTTCATGACAAGGGCGAGAAAAAACACTCTAGTGAGAGCAATAACTGGTCGGTGTAATTTTGCAATAGCAAGTACAAAAGGCTTTCCTAAACTTTCGACTTCAAAGTCGCTCGATGGTTTTGAAACTGAATAGCTGTTGTTGAGAAGATCGGACGCCTCCCCCCCCCCACTTTTTTTTTTTTTTTTTTTTTTTCAACTACCTCTAATGCCCTCATTCATCGACGCAGAAAACAGGGTCAGTCAACACTTGATATCAGAAATGTCAAGGTTTCAGGCAAGTGGGAGGACGGACGCATTTGACAATTTCTTAACAAAAACTTTATATTTGAACTAACACCCCAACAAAAATATTGCCTTTCATTTTAAGCGATAAGAAAGCGTATCTACTGGTTTAATTGATATTTGCATTGTCCGTCTAATGCTCTGAGACAGATGGCTAGAATGTTTTTTTTTTCTTTTTTTTTCCCTGGTAGGAAGAGAAAACTGGAGTAAGTGGTAAGAATCCTATTAGGTACGTGAATGCTATTCTAGTCAAATTGAATCCAAATAAGTTCCTCTAGTTGATAGTCACTCCTCAATTACCTGCACAAGGCGATACATACAAAATTTCATAGTTGTTTTAGTCGTGGATACTACTATATCTCGGCGTCAATAACCTCGTTGTTGCGACGCCAGCAAGAACTAATTAATCAATCAATCAACTACTATATCTATTGAAAATGTTTCAGATTTATTCGTGGACAAGTAGCGTCATTAACGCCCACATAACATTTCAAATTATTAAGTGTTTTGTTCTGGAAATCACTTTTACAGTCAATCTGACCTAGGCGTAACAGTCCAGCTCATCATGACGATGTTTTCTTTAAGTAATATCCAATCACTGTACGGAAATGACTCAGTCACGTTACAATTGAGTTATAATGCAATACGGAATTATCATCGGGATTAATTTTCATACGAATATGAGCAGATTTACATTGATTATTCTGTGCAAGAGTCCTATATATACCTTTGACGAACTCGCGTTATTACATTTGCTTAATCAATGAGCGAATACACAAAGGGAACCCAATTAACCCAGATGAATCAAAGAGTTTACAGTTACTACAAATGCCAGTCCTCCGCTGTAGACTGAAATGCAAATCGTCCCAACTGCAGAAAAAAAAAAAGTGTTTTGTTGACATTCATAAAGCCTCTCTTTGTGTTTGTTTTAAAAATATTGCTCTGCAAGCCCATGATGACAGAGTATATAATGAAATTGTACAGATATATATATACTATGCCCGCACGTGTGCCTACATATATTACTGAAGTCTTTCGAGTAAAGCCACGGTGCCCAAACTGAATAGGGAACGGAAATGGTTGACAGATTAGGGTGGAATTCAAACTTGCCTTAAGATTGCATCATCTCAGAGATAAAAAATTTTTTACTCATTTTTTTTAAGATTAAGCATTTGGATTATGACGCGATTTTCATTTCCATACTTCAAATATAACTTACTATGCTTTGAATCGTTTCAAGAGTCTTCAATTACCTGAAAATTGTGTGGGAAAAAAACATTTTATCCCTGTCATTGTGAAATAAAATGATAGTACTGATACGAGACATAATTTTATTTCATATATATATATATATATATATATATATTATATATATATATATATTATATAATTATATATATATATAACATATGTTGTACTATTAACTTTACAATTAATGCATTTCTAACAAAGTTCTTAAGTAAATATATATATATATATATATATATTATATATATATATATATATATATATATATATATATGAATAATTATCACATCGAACCGTGATCCATTTATATATCAATTCAAGCTACAAATGTCCTTTAATATCTAAATTCACTTTACCTCCCAAATGATATATTTTCATATATGTACCGAAGGGGAATTTTTTAGTTGATAACAATTTCGTCCCCCCATGGGATCGAACTACCGTCCAAGTGGACGTGGACGAAATCAGGACAGTCAGTGACGCTATCCAATCAGCCAACAGAGACGCTATAAGTTCATATCGATTCTGACCTTACAAATCACCCTCGATCTCGGTGCTTTCGTAATTAGAATCGATATGGAATCCCGTCTACCATGTTAGCCAATTCGAGCGTTTGACAGCACGTAGCCTTTTGTTATGAATAATTATCACATCGAACCGTGATCCATTTATATATCAATTCAAGCTACAAATGTCCTTTAATATCTAAATTCACTTTACCTCCCAAATGATATATTTTCATATATGTACCGAAGGGGAATTTTTTAGTTGATAACAATTTCGTTCAAGTGGATGGGGACGAAATCAGGACAGTCAGTGACGCTATCCAATCAGCCAACAGAGACGCTATAAGTTCATATCGATTCTGACCTTACAAATCACCCTCGACCTCGGTGCTTTCGTAATTAGAATCGATATGGAACCCTGTCTACCATGTTAGCCAATTTGAGCGTTTGACAGCACGTAGCCTTTTGTTATGAATAATTATCACATCGAACCGTGATCCATTTATATATCAATTCAAGCTACAAATGTCCTTTAATATCTAAATTCACTTTACCTCCCAAATGATATATTTTCATATATGTACTGAAGGGGAATTTTTTAGTTGATAACAATTTCGTCCCCCCATGGGATCGAACCACCGTCCAAGTGGACGGGGACGAAATCAGGACAGTCAGTGACGCTATCCAATCAGCCAACAGAGACGTTATAAGTTCATATCGATTCTGACCTTACAAATCACCCTCGACCTCGGTGCTTTCGTAATTAGAATCGATATGGAACCCCGTCTACCATGTTAGCCAATTCGAGCGTTTGACAACACGTAGCCTTTTGTTATGAATAATTATCACATCGAACCGGGATCCATTTATATATCAATTCAAGCTACAAATGTCCTTTAATATCTAAATTTACTTTACCTCCCAAATGATATATTTTCATATATTGTACCGAAGGGGAATTTTTAGTTTGATAACAATTTTCGTCCCACCATGGGATCGAACCACCGTCCAGTGGACGACGAATCGGACATCAGTGGACGCTAATCCAATCAGCCAACAGAGACGCTATAATTCATATCGATTCTGACCTTACAAATCACCCTCGACCTCGGTGCTTTCGTAATTAGAATCGATATGGAACCCCGTCTACCATGTTAGCCAATTCGAGCGTTTGACAGCACGTAGCCTTTTGTTATGAATAATTATCACATCGAACCGTGATCCATTTATATATCAATTCAGCTACAAATGTCCTTTAATATCTATTTTTCACTTTACCTCCCAAATGATATATTTTCATATATGTACCGAAGGGGAATTTTTTAGTTTGATAACAATTTCGTCCCCCCATGGGATCGAACCACCGTCCAAGTGGACGGGACGAAATCAGACAGTCAGTGACGCTATCCAATCAGCCAACGAGACGCTATAAGTTCATATCGATTCTGACCTTACAAATCACCCTCGACCTCGGTGCTTTCGTATTAGAATCGATATGGAAAACCCCGTCTACCATGTTAGCCAATTCGAGCGTTTGACAGCACGTAGCCTTTTGTTATGATAATTATCACATCGAACCGTGATCCATTTATATATCAATTCCAAGCTACAAATGTCCTTTAATATCTAAATTTCACTTTGTACCTCCCAAATGATATATTTTCATATATGTACCGAAGGGGATTTTTTGGTTTTTTAGTTGATAACAATTTCGTCCCCCCATGGGATCGAACCACCGTCCAAGTGGACGGGGACGAAATCAGGACAGTCAGTGACGCTATCCAATCAGCCAACAGAGACGCTATAAGTTCATATCGATTCTGACCTTACAAAAAATCACCCTCGACTCGGTGCTTTCGTAATTAGAATCGATATGGAACCCCCGTCTACCATGTTAGCCAATTCGAGCGTTTGACAGCACGTAGCCTTTTGTTATGAATAATTATCCACATCGAACCAACCGTGATCCATTTTAATATCAATTCATGCTACAAATGTCCTTTAATATCTAAAATTCACTTTACCTCCCCAAATGATAT
>NC_087204.1:16257674-16285174 GCF_015104395.2 Macrobrachium nipponense | reverse complement strand
AAATTTAGATAAGTCTCTTCGGTTCTGTTCTTGCAAAGACTAGCACTCGTTGCAATTAAAATCTGGAATGCCTCCTGGTGCATATGGTAGTTCTTGCTGTTATGGACATTTAAGCAAAATTAAACCGTGGGGAACGATGTAGAAAGACGTACCAATAAACATATGGACTGGCAGTGAGACAGACAGACAGACAGGCAGGCAGACAAAAAGACGTATAGACGTCAACTTTTGCAGTTACGTGCTCGACAAATGTAAGATATCTATTTAAACCTGGCTTCCTCTCTCATTACTAATTCTAAGTAACAAAACCCTTTCCCTTTGAGAACTTTTCCCGAATATTACGAAGGCAAAAATATTTCTTTAACGCACGCATTTGCCTTAACGCCAAAAAACTTAACACAAAATAAGCTGCTCTGTATATGGAGGTGATCAGAAAGCTAAGCCGACTAAAATGTTATGAAATATTCCATCAGACGAAAAAAGTCAATATCTAGATCCAGAACTCTAAAATTTTTTAGAGAAAGTCGATGTCTTGGAGTTTTAAACTTTTATTGACGTTTAAGTGGCGTTTACATTTCCTAAGAATTAACGCCATCTTGATGGGAACACCGCATCGTTTTTTAAAATACATTCCGCCTAAAATCCATCGTTTTAAATAAATAAATAAATAAATACACTGAGGCAGTTTTGGAGGTGCTTAGGACATAGGAACCAAAGTAGGCATGAATCATTTTAATCTGACAATTACCATACAAGGGTTAATGTTAATTCATAACTAATCCTACTATAATGGGCGTTATGTCTGTCCGTCCGTCTGTCATTCAATCACGGCCAAATGGCTGGTCCGATAGGCATGGAACTTGGCAGGGTTATAGTGGGGATCCCTAAGATGGTTTATAATGAGGTTTCATCCTACCCTTCCCCCCAACCCCCCTAATTTGCAAGTATATACAATTATAATTAACTTTGTATATTTGACCAAACGATCATGTGTTCTTGATAATATGATTCTGTGCAATGCAATAATTTTTTTTGTGCTTTACCCATTTTCTATATACGGTTTTTTAATTCTTATGTAATTATTTGTTTATGTTCCTGAAATAATTAATAAAATCTTCTCATTTTATCTCTAAAACGTACTCTAACTATATTTGTTGAAGCCATATTTTTTTACGGCATTTGTTTATTTATTAATTATTTTTGAACTCGTTGGGGACCGTAGCCAAACGGATCTTTCGGCAATTCTGATCATACAGAAAAATAGGTTTATAACATTTCATTATCATTTTTAATGCCCAATAAATATTACACGGTTCCTTAAAGCTACGATTTAGGCCTCGGGTTGCCTGCATTTTCGCTTGAATCTTGACGCCAAGATGTTTTTCAAGTTGTAATGACGCTTGGTTTTATTCGTCTGTTTATCCCTCCTCTTTTATTCGATTTTTGGACTCGTTACGACAACGGAAGACGAAAAAGAGAGACCATCATACTGTCCCTGCAACAGAGAGGAGAGCATCCAGCAACAGCAGCTGCTTCCCAATCAACAGCACCTGATTCCTCCTGATCACAGATCACATTTCCACGCCGCTGAGCAAACACTCGGTATACCTGACTTCTCAAGCGCCGAAACGTACGTGCAGAATGAATGTCACGGTTTGCAAAAGACCTTCTTTTTTTTTTTTTTTTCAGCGCCAATGAAACGAGGTCGCCTTGCATTGCATGAGCGATTTGACGACGGAGCTCTCGTTGTTCGTGCATCCGCTTAACCCGACGATTAAGCCGATTCGCGATGGTTTGTTGCATTCTGTTTACCTTCGTTACCATTTAAAAGCAGGATTTATGGGGGATTTATGCGCGCTCCTTGTTTGAGTGAAAAGTAAATAATGATCCCCAGGCGGTTCAAGAATAAATGTTTTCTCTTTGCAGCCACAGTATGTTAAGGGAAATAGCTTGATGTTGAAAAATACAAAGCGTTGACTTTGTGTTGTAAAGATCCAGTAAATGTAATCGATCAGTGGTTAATTTATTACTTTCCAACACAACTGGTAGATGACCTTTGTACATTTCATTTCCAAATTCGCCTTGAACCGGGAATGAAAGATGGTGTTGGCAAGAAGACTTAATCATGAAAAGTAATGACATTTTTTTTAAAAAGTAGCTTGAATCTCGTATTAGTAGGGGAAACATAATACTCTCCATATCTTTCACTATAAATTATCCCATTCCGTCAGTGTATATATAAGAGGGTCGAGAAGGCATACCCCAACTCTAGGGGCGTCACATAGGACACTGATGCACAAAATAAGATATACCTTCTTTGGGCATACTAACAATGGGTCACTGGTAATGAACTGAACAGTCTTCGACTAGTGACTGAAGTTGGAGTTTATTACCCCTAGACTTCTGTAAGTGCATTGTTCCACATGGTTGCGTAGAGATTTACTGAAATTTTCAATTCTTTTTATAAGTTTCATTTCGTACTTGGATTCCATGAGACGTAATACACTCAGGCCTGTTCAACCAACATTAGCGACATCTGGTATGTTTATCCAAAATGGAATCACTCAGTAAAAACTCCTCATTAAAATCGATTGGTTACAGCTTCAAGTACTGCTTTTGGAGAGAGAGAGAGAGAGAGAGAGAGAGAGAGAGAGAGAGAGAGAGAGAGAGAGAGAGAGAGAGAGAGAGAAGGGGCATACAAGTTACTGAGCAATCAGTAAAGAAGGAAAAAATTGAGGCTTACAAAGTTGCAGTTTTCCGTCGTAAGGAAATTTTTGGCCCCAAGTTCTGATGGAGTTGGAACCTTTGTCCTTCAAAGCGATATTGAGAGACTGCCTGCTATGACCTTTTTCTTACTGTATTGTTCTTCGATGATTTTGTGGCTTAATTTTTCCGTGTGACCTGACATTTCCGTGTAGGCGAAAAAGTAGGACACGCCCACATTTCTAGTGGCGTTAAAAAGATTTTTTTTTCTCCCCTGATATTTATAAGACTTTTTATTCATAATTCTTTACCCAGTTTCGCGCTTTTCTTTTTTTACATAATTTTTTACAGTGGATCACTATCAGTAATGGTGCACTGGGAAATGTAAAAGAATGTTTGAGCAAGATTTTTACGAATAGAGAGAGAGAGAGAGAGAGGAGAGAGAGAGAGGAGAGAGAGAGAGAGAGAGAGAGAGAAGAAAGAAAAATATTTTCAGCTGTCTTCGTGGACCTGGTCACGTCAGTGGGCTCTTCCACGTCAAAAATAACCTTGCATGGTTATATATATATATATATATATATATATATATATATATATATATATATATATATATATATATATATATATATATATATAGTATATAGTATATATATATATATTATATATATATATATATATATATATATATATATATATATATATTAGCATACCCTTTTAGGACTGATATTGACTTATAACAATTTTTATCTCAAATTGCTTTTGTGCTTTAATGATAAGCATTGATAACATAAAAAATAAACTCATGCATAGAACAAATCTGCATTCAATTCAACATCTTAATACCGTCTATGTTAGCCTTTCGGCTTCAGTCTGGCCCATTACCACTCCCTGAGATTCGTCCAAGTTTGTCTCAAGTTTTACTTATGGTCATGGAAGGATATGGTGATTGGCACTCATTTACGGTCGCTTGTATAATCCTTATTTCATCGTCATCACTATCCAATAATCTTCCTCAAAAGCCAACTTAAAATTCCCAATTCTTATTGTATTTATATGCTTCTTCTCGTCTCTTATATCCATTTCATCCTCCTCCTTCCTTTCCTCCTCTCACCACATTCCAGAATTCGTTCCCCGCCAGTAACCTGGAATCCTCTCTCTCCTTCCTGGACTCAGTCATCATCTCCTTCTTCTTGGCATTATCTCGGGGAAATTTCGTGGAGAATAATAATGGAGAGTTAGTCTTCGTCAGGACAGACTAAATGAAAACGTCCCCACAATTCGTCGGAGGGTTTGCCTCATTTTATCCGTTTTAATTATAATTCAATTAATCAATTAGGAAATTAGTTTCCGAATTAATCCGTTTCTTTGGGTGCTTTATTTTTACCTGCGAGCTTTCGGCGTCTTGTGTGTTTGGTTGTTAGTTTGTCTGTGTAATTCATTAGATTAAAGGAAATGTATATGTAAGATATTTCAGTAATTGTTTTCTTGGTAAACTATCTTCCTTTACGAATGTCTGATTTCATTCACGAGTTCGACAGATGCATACAAAATGGGCTTGATCATCAGCGTTATTTTTCAAACTGGTCTGTCCTATAAGTCATTAAGATATTCAACTGCTTTCGTTATATGTATTCAAATTTATTCAAAAGACTCCGTTGTTCTTACTAGCTATGACTTGGGTGGTCATATAAGCGACAATTAAATCACAAACATTATATATATATATATATATATATATATATATATATATATATATATATATATATATACAAATACCACAGAAAATTATATATATATATATATATATATATATATATATATATATATATATATATATATATATATATATATATATAAACCTCATCTCACTAGCTTCAGGTATATGTACGCCTATGGGAACGATTTTCATCTTTCTGACAAGGTAAACTTCAGCAAAAATCTTGCTCTCCACTCAGCCATGAGACCTATATATTCCCAGGGAAAAAGGTTGTGACGTCCCGAAGTAAGAATTCGACGCAATGTTCGGTGCCTGAAATAGAAACCAGAAAAAAGAAAAACAGTACTCTGAAAACCCAGCGAGAAAAAGATATTGCACTTTACGAGATACAAAAGGAGATGCTTTGCGGAGTAAGGTTTCGTAAAAGTCAGCTTGATAGGCACTAAGGTAACTCCAGGGTTCTTCTTAGCAGTTTAGGGAGAGACGACAGAGAGATGAGAGAGAGAGAGAAAGTACTAGCGGTGGGTTTGGAGCAACGTGGTGAGTCGGAGGTGTCATTGCTCAAAGAATACGACGGCGGATGTTGCTAAGAGGATGAGATGCAGGTTGTGTATGTATATATATATATATATATATATGATATATATATATATATATATATATATATATATATATATATATATATATATGATTCTGTGGAATTAAAAAAAAAATTAACACTAAGCATAAACAAAAAC
This sequence comes from Macrobrachium nipponense, assembly GCF_015104395.2. NCBI lineage: Eukaryota > Metazoa > Arthropoda > Malacostraca > Decapoda > Palaemonidae > Macrobrachium > Macrobrachium nipponense. The sequence goes on along the minus strand of NC_087204.1, from coordinate 16,280,017 downwards.
AAAAAACCTGACAGTGCAGTTTGGAAAATAAAAAAGTATTATGCATCGAAGGCTTAATTTCGCCCCGAAATATTTCACTCGGACGTCTCATCCTATTTTTGAGTGAAATTACTTCATTTCATTATTCATCTATTCCCTCAATCAAATTCAGCTACAAAAAAAAATAAAAAATGTTGAGAGGAAGAAGAAGAAGGAGAGAAAACCATGAAGGCAAAATACGAGCGGAGAGGCATCTTGCAAGTCACCATCCCCAATGATTTCGGATCTTCCTCCTCCCCTCATGAAATTCCAAGTCAGGATGATGGTTTTGGAATGATCCGGTTTCCCCTCTTCAGTGAAGCTGTCTGAGGGCATTCTATTTGGTCCGTTTTTTCAGTTTTCTGTAAAAGAAAACTGAAAAACGTCCGTCCGCTCTAAAATCTAAATTACTACTGAGGCTAGGGGTCTGCAAATTGGTGTTGTGATTACCCACCATCCAATCATCAAACATACCAAATTGCAACCTTCTAGCCTCAGTGCTTTCCATTTTATTAAAGGTTAAAGATAGTCATGGATCGTGCATCTGGCAGCGCTTTCCTGAGCCATGGGACGCACCCTCATTCTGCTGCTTCTGGCGAGCAACTGGAGAGCTGCCTGTCATAGTTGATGGTTTTATACAGCATTATGCGTTGTACAGAAAACTCGATTGCTCCGTAGAAACTTCGGCGCATTTTTTTACTGGTATTTCTGATGTTTCTACGCATTTATTTCTTTTAATCTTACGATAAAATTAGTAATAGAAGGTCACTGAGAGTTTTCTATAGTAAGTTTTTATTTATATGATTACGAGAAAAATAATATCGAAAGCTCTCTGAGTTCATTTTCTTGCGCCCGTCTTTTTAGCTTATTTTTTTTAAGGAAAAAGAAAAAGTATCGAAACTTTATTGTTTAAAGATCTTTTCATATGCTTAATGAACGGTTAACGAAGTACAATTATTACGCAGTTCTAAATTTCGTCCAAATTCCCTATTAACATAAAAGCAATGTTTCAACTTTTTTTACATCAAGCTATTCAGCGGGAGATCTTGGAAGGTGTCCAGAAACCTGCATTAAATTCCCATAGTCGAGATTTTTTTTTTTTTTTTTATTTCTTATTTCCGGAAACTTTAAACTCTTACGCTAGAAGAATTTCTTACCCCCGGTCAAGCGAGACGGTGAAAAGGCAGCAGTATTTGCTCTCTTGTAATTCCTCCCTTTTATTGATTTAATCTGAGGAGAGCAGAATTATGTAAACATAATGCCGCATGCATTCTTGAAGGACTTATGATCTTTCTATATTGTAGCAGTCTGTATGAAGGGGGTTTGATATCCGTCTAGAATTATCGAAATCTCACGTAGTAGCTGTAAGCCAACTGCGTCAGCTGTATTAAGATCATCTTGGTATATGTTACCTCTTCGCTGTTTTCTGCTAACCCTGTTTTTCCACACTTTATGGTTTTATAAGTCGACTTTGACGAAATCAGACTCTTCTAGTTTCCACACTATTGTCATCACAACTACACTTCATTATGATATATATTTACTGTTTAGTTACTATAACAGTACCCTATGCTATTCGTGTTACTTTTTATCATCATTTCATATCCCATTTGGTGTTAGTGTCTTTCTTTTCGTCGTATAATCACCTTTCTCTCTTCTTTCTAGTAAACCTATGCATTTTCAGAATTCTCTACAGTTACATGTCTATTTTTGATTTTTTACGAATATTCCAAATTTTTTCATAAACGTGCATAAACAGTCATTATCCCCAAACCTTAAATGTCGGGCAGGTCAAATATAATTCACTGTCATGCTTTGGAAACAGCAGATTATTCCTAACATAAAATGCTTCCGTTAAAGCGATGTTGGTATGGTTTCACTAAAGAACAAAGTAAATGCTTGCATGATTTCCTTTTTTTTCACAAAAATATTATAGCTATATTTAAGTAACGTCATGAAGTAACGAAATCTATAACATTCATACTGTTACCACATTTTATAGAGTGAAAAAAAATTTATTTCATTATAAAAATAAAAATATCTGTATATACAATGGCAAATTTAATTATTATCTGCGCACATAAAAGAATTGTAATGACATTTAAGTATTACAATTATGTACAAAATTATCACAACAAATGCTACCAGGAGGTACTCAAGTGAGTGAAAAAAATTAAGAGTTTTGTAAAAATAGAATAGAGCAAATGTTGAGAGAGAGAGAGAGAGAGAGAGAGAGAGAGAGAGAGAGAGAGAGAGAGAGAGCCATGTCATAAGGTTCATTTAAAATTTATGAGATCATTAAAAAGCAATTTTCGTATCTAGGAACGATACCAACCCCCCAACCCCCTTCATTGCCAAGAAAAACTCCAGAAGGCGGTCTTGTTAGTGACTTAAGGCTCTTGAAATATTCATTGTTATGCAGGGCTCAGGGAACACGGGGGTTGGGGCGGGGGGCAGTTTGAGGGTGGGGGGGGGGGGAAGGGGGGGAAAATATGAAGAAAAAAATAATGATTCACTGCGCGGAGGAACGAGGAACGCTTATTATCTGAAAATTCGTATGTTGTGGTACTGTACAATCTAGGAGTATGATGATGATGATGATAGTGGAATAGAGAAAGAGAAGAAAAGAGAGAGAAAGAGAGAACGATGATGATGATGATGTTGGAATGGAGAAAGAGAAAAAGAGAGAGAGAAAGAGAGAACGCTTGTAGGTTTCACATTTGATACCTTAGATTGAATAATGGGCGTTATGTCTCTCCTCTGTCTGTCATTCAATCACGGCAAAACGGCTGGTCCGATGGGCATGAAACCTGCCAAGGTTATAGTGGGGACCCCTAGATGGTTTTTATAATGGGGTTTCATCCTACCTCTCCACCCTCCCCCCTCCGAAGGGGGTGGGGGTGAGAAGGGATTCCCTGAAACGGAGCTGGTTCTGCCCGTGAAACGGGGCTGGTTATGCCCGTAGAATTAGTTACTTTACGAATTTATCATACATAATTCCTGTATGCATGCTTCCTTGTAGATGGAATTTAGAGACCCAGAACTCACTCTGTTGGCTTCTCAGACGTCATTGTACCCCACTGCTGGTTAGAACACTCTCCTAAGATCTGCTACAAGCTTTTTGAGCGTTGATTTCTGGAAGGATTTTTGGAATGAGTTGCTAACCTTCTATCCATGCTTGCACTCACCGATGGTCACCTGTCATGTTGGCCGAAGCCGATATTGCCCAGGTGAATGACATTGATCCACCTGACGAGGACCATGGCACCCTTATTTCACTCGTGTAATAAGGCTCTATTTGCTTCAAATACATTGCAAATCGTGCCAGAGATATCAGTTAATATCTGTTAATAAAGGAACAAAAGGGATTTCCAGTCCTGAAAGTATTACGTACAATCTCATAATAAATCCATTTCTTTTTTAAACTAGCAGTCTCCCATTGATGTATGTGATTTTATTTTCTTTTTTTTTTTATCTCTCAGTGAAAAGGAAGGTTGTTTTAATACCAGAAAAATTTTTTTTTTTTTTTTCTCGCTTCGCGAATGCATTTTAAATTATGACTGTTTTCCGTGGAATTTTATTTCCAACTTTTCTATTGTTTTTAGTGACAGAAAGTATGGCTTTGTGGACTTGGTTATTGCGCCGTTAAGCTTGACAAAGGAAAGTAACTTTATGTTCATAAATTAAAAGTAGTTCCGAACGGAACTTTTTATAAAACTTGTTATTTAGAAGTTCTGAATTCATTTTCAATATAACTGGCACATTCATTTTAAAATGCAATTATTTATCCAACATATTTTAGTACCTTATTCCTAGAAACCTTTCAGAATAGGATAGATATATCGTACTGTGATGGACATACTCTCGATTTCATCTGTTCTAGGTTTATTAGTGAATAAAGCGTAAATACACCTTCGAAATGACATATTCCTCACAGATACCAACAGGAGCTATAAGTGTCACATTGTCCAGCTTTTATTAGAGCTCTAGTTGGACCAGCATTGAAGAGAACGCGTTAATGTGTTGTAAGAAGTATAAAGTATCTCATCTGTTTGAGGGCAGGTATTCGCGTCCTGGAGATGAGTTTGAGCGTAGGGTAACAGCGTTGGATGGTCATAACAAAACCGAATGTCTTTGAAAATTGAAGATATCCTTTTTTGTTTTGCTTGAACGTTATGTGTCATAATAAAATCCCTACGCCCATCTGTTACAGCGATTAGATGACAAAAGCAATCGTAAAGCCAGTATGAAAAACATAGAACCGTCAGTCAGTCGAATAGAATTGATAGATCTTTTCGTCTCGTTTTTCATTTAGAGATTCGACTTGGGAATTATTCTCCGTCCTCCAGAATAGTTTTTGAAAATATCATTCGAAATATTCCTTTTCAGGAGGAAAATGACGCTGGTGAAACATCGCTGTAATTGAAATCTGTTCTGCAATCAGGCCTCGCTAGTTTCTGATGAATAGTGAGTTTTTTTCCTGAATGAAATGGAAGTAAATGAAATAGCAAAAATCGGCAATTTCTTAACTCCAAATCTCATACTTTACTAATATTTTTCGTTCTCTATTTTTCTTCGTCCCGTCCGTTGCGTAACTGAATTCTGAAGTGAGGTTCATTAAGCTTTTCATATTGACTTGTCCAATCATTTGAAAAACACAGCAATTTATGTGTTCTTTTTCATTGAATCAGTTAGAGTTTTGCATATCTGCCTCTCATACTGTTTTTATATCATTTTTAATTAACGTCTGTAATTCTGTTCAGACATTTGTTTGCCAACTAATATATTTACGTAACTACTCGTTACTGAGTCTGTTGGCTTTCGAGGAGAATTTGAATAAAAATGACCCCAATAAACTGTATATCTGTGAAGCAAATTGTTTTGATACAGGTTAGATTTCTCTCTGAATCGTTCCCTGTTGACAATTGAATTGTCATATTCTCTCTCTCTCTCTCTCTCTCTCTCTCTCTCTCTCTCTCTCTCTCTGTAAGTTTAATGAATTATCTATCATTTCTCTCTACCTCTTCCTCTCTCAGTTTTTTTCTGAATTTCTCTCTCTCTCTCTCTCTCTCTCTCTCTCTCTCTCTCTCTCTCTCTCTCTCTCTGTAAGTTTTAATGAATTATCTATCATTTCTCTCTCTCTCTCTCTCTCTCTCTCTCTCTCTCTCTCTCTCTCTCTCTCTCTCTCTCTCTCTCTGAGCAATCCTGTAATCCTTCTCTTTCAAAAGAGGCCCCGTAGCGGACGCAATTTATGAGCGCAATAAATCGTTCCACCGCAAAAATAATGGTTAGTTTTCATCAATTTAGCTCATATAATTCTGACGAATGAAACTAATGGCTGTCCATCTTTCAGCGTAAAACAATTGCCGCTCCATCCGACAAACGGTAACTTGATCCTAGCACGCAGGGCAGCCATCATACAGAATTACACTGTTATTTTTTTTTTTTTTTCTCTCTCTCTCTTCCTTGGCAATGATGAATGTTGCTCACGTATAGGGTAAATCCTCGTCTGTCTATGAATATAGTGTCCTGTATCATGCGTTATTTATTTTCACCATTTAGAGGGCTTTTCACATAAAGAGGCAATTTGCTTATATATATATATATATATATATATATATATATATATATATATATATATATATATAGATATATATATATATATATATAATACGTATATATATACACGCCGATTTACTTGCCGTTTCATGGAACCTAATTTATTTTAAAAAAATTCACCTCGCCGACAAACGAAGCCTTAAAATATGTATGTTTATAGGACGTTTTCTGTTCAGGATTACTTTTTCTTTCATTTCCCTAAAGTATTTGCATAAACTCGTGTTACACCCTGTATATATATATATATATATATATATATATATATATATATAATATGTATATACATATATATATTATATATGATATATATATATAAATATATATATATATATATTATATATAGTATGATTTTGTAAATTACCATGAATAAGGTATGATGTCCATCCAGCTGAATCTCACCCACCAACAAATATGAGACTTATATAAAGAGACAAAAGTTCTTGAGATACAGAATGGAAAGAGAAAAAAAATAAATTGGGACGTTTCATTAGGAATAGTATCTTTAGAGTATAATACAGTATAATCTCAGGTATTTAACCATAAAGCACCAATGTTTCCAAGGAAAGTATCAAAATAATATTAAACATGATGCCCTTAGAAGATAAATGGCAAATATGACAGAATAAATGCAAAATTCTAAAGATAACGCTCCCGTCCTCTGTACTGAGAACCATTTCATTTCCTTCTCGCAAAAGGAAAAGGAAAGGATTTCGAAAAAGGGATTCAGTTTCAACAACAGATTTTTATAACTGCAAAAGGCTTCGGAAGTCGTGTGGATTTTATTCTGTTGAAACGATTATATAGATTTATCAAGAAAATGCGCTGCAATTTCATTTTCACCCTTTTTGGATAATATGCAATCTTTAAGTTTCTTTTCGAATATAAATATTATAACATCTAACATCGTTCATGATAAGTATTTGATATGTTAGGGGACCAGTTGTACATAAGCGGAAGATCATTGCATTGTAGTAGTATTCGTCAGTCTGGTCCAGTCCTAAAGCCATAACCTGGTTTCTGAAAGATTCAGATATAAAATCATCGTGGAAAATTTGTCAAAATGACATAACCTACATATACATAGAGTAAAACAGCTGCTGTATAAAAACAAAACAAAAAATAATACTGAGTGGCCATGAAAAAAACTGAGCGATTCCAGAATCTATTTTTTCCCAGCTCAGTTATGGAACTAAGTGTAGTACGTTGCCAACTGCCATATTCCCTTGAATCAGAGACGTCATAAGCCTTCGTTAACACGGTACTGATTATCTTTATTCTTTAATCCTCTTGTAAGCGGGGGTCTTTATCTCGCCTAAAAATAGGTCGAAAAACTTGTTTTGTTGCAATAGTAACGTTTTGTTCAAGAAAATCCTTTAGATTAGGGAACGCGAGCGTTAACAACTTTTCAAGACGAGGGTAGCATATTATATCAAGTCTTTTTCATTTTTTATTTTAATTTTTATTTTATTTTATTTTGTAATTTGTTATATGACAGGTTTCCCTTATCTACAGAACTTAAAACTAAGTTATGAAGATGCCAGACTGGGGCTGCAACAGCTAAGAAAATTATTAAGTTGAAATATCGCGTAGTTTGAGTATTTTGCATAGCCCCCACGGTAAAATGACACCATTTTTACACATTTTTAGTTTTATGTAAAAAAAATAATTGGGCCAGTCTTTGTCTGTCCGTCCTCAGATCTAAACACTATTGAGGTTAGAGTGGGCTACAAATTGATATTTTGATCATCCACCCTGTCCAATCATTCAAACATTTCGAATTGCAGCTATGTAGCCTAAGTTTTTTTCATTTTATTTAAGATTAAAGTTAGCCATGGATCGTGCATCTGGTAGCGCTTTCCGGAACCATGGGAACGTACCCTCACTCTACTGCATCTGGTGAGCAACTGAAGAGCTCCCGGTTATAGTTGATGGTTTTATACCTCCAGGACTTAAGAGTTAATCACCTGCTTATCAATGGCAGAGCGTCTATCATAAATTGACCGACAAAGTCAAATATTTCTCTCCTTATACCAACCTATTGATGGAAACAGGATGATTCCTTTAAATGCTGCAGCATTTAGTATTATAAGATGCTGCCAAACAAGTGTTGTTATTGGAGATTTGACATCAAATTCCCATTTCTCACAGCCCTCCTATTCCGAAGGTTAATTTATGGAACGACTCGTGTTTTCACAGGGAGGCTGCATTTAGTCTCTCTCACAGAGAGAGAGAGAGAGAGAGTATAATATATATATATATATATATATATATATATATATATATATATATATATATATATATATATATATATATATATATATATAGTAAGAATCTAGGCACCTCTTTAATCTGAAAAATTCGAATTACATGAATTTTATCTCTATTAATCAAATGCTGCCTTTAAATTATGCCTCTCTCTCTCTCTCTCTCTCTCTCTCTCTTTTCACTTTATGCATTCTACCCAACCTTCAAAATATTGCTTAATATTCCTTTTAAGTGATGTAGCAATACAAACATTATAAAAAGTATCATACTATCACCGATGTTGCCAGATTCGCAATAATTCACCCCCCCAACGATAGGCTAACAGTGAAAGACCTCTAAATGCCAAAATGTATTTGATCGTGTGTGTTTTCTCGTCTGCCCCTGTTGCTTTCATCAGCTTCTCTCGCCTTTCAAGTGAGAGGAAATATATGTTTTGTACTCCGTCTTCCCTTGCAAACATTATATATATACATACACAGCAGTGAGAGAACGCTTGACTGCTCATGTTTGGAAATAGCTTGTGCTAGCTGCCTCTTACCTCCCCTCATAACGACTATTAACAACTGAATCAGTCGGGGGAAGAATGAGAGAGAGAGAGAGAGAGAGAGAGAGAGAGAGAGAGAGAGAGAGAGAGAGAGAGTTCACCTATCCGCCATTTAGCTGTAAGATTTTGCACCATTTCATCATTTCTTATTTAAATACTTTATACGTTTTAGTTTCCAGTAAAAGAAAGCTATTGAGATGGCTATTTGTCTGTCTGTCAGTACTTTATCTCCCCGTCCTCAGATCATAAAATCTACTGAGGTTAGAAGGCTGCAAATCGGTATATTGATCATCCACCCACCAGTCATCAAACATGCCAAATTGCAGCCCTTCTAACTCAGTAGTTTTTGATTTTATTCAAGGTTAAGAGTTTTTCATGGCCGGGTGGCTGAGAGTTTCAATGCAGCCTTGTGGCGGAAGAAATGTGTTATATTATGCCTATAAACTCGTGTAATAGACTAATTTGCTATTTGCTTCAAATACATTGCAAATCGTGCCAGAGATATCAGTTAATATCTGTTAATAAAGTAACAAAAGGGATTTCCAGTCCTGAAAGTATTACGTACAGCCTCATAATAAATCCATATATTTTTTTTAACTAGCAGTCTCCCATTGATGTATGTGATTTTATTTCCTTTTTATTTTTTTTTTATCTCGCAGTGAAAGGAAGGTTGTTTTAATACCAGAAAAAAGTTTTTTTTTTTTCTCTCGCTTTGCGAATGCATTTTAAATTTTATGACTGTTTTCCGTGGAATTTTATTTCCAACTTTTTCTATTGTTTGTTTTAGTGACAGAAAGTATGACTTTATAGACTTGGTTATTGCGCCGTTAAGCTTGACAAGGAAAGTAACTTTTATGTTCATAAATTAAAAGTAGTTCCGAACGGAACTTTTTATAAAACTTGTTTATTTAGAAGTTCTGAATAATTCATTTTCAATATAAACTGGCACATTCATTTTAAATGCAATTATCTATCCAACATATTTTAGTACCTTATTCCTAAGAAACCTTTTCAGAATAGGATAGATATATCGTACTGTGATGGACATACTCTCGATTTCATCTGGGTTTATTAATGAATGAAGCGTAAATACACCTGCGAATGACATAGTCCTCACAGATACCACAGGAGCTATAAGTGTCACATTGTCCAGCTTTTATTAGTGAACCAGCGGTGAATCGAGAACGCGTGAGTGTGTGTAAGAAGTATAAAGTCTCTCATCTGTTTGAGGGCAGGTATTCGCGTCTGGAGATGAGTTTGAGCGTAGGGTAACAGTTCATTGGATGGTCATAACAAACCTGTGTGTTGAAATTGAAGATATCCTTTTTTGTTTTGCTTGAACGTTATGTGTCATAATAAAATCCCTATGCCCATCTGTTACAGCGATTAGATGACAAAAGGAATCGTAGAGGCAGTATAAAAAACATAGAACCGTCAGTCAGTCGAATAGAATTGATAGATCTTTTCGTCTCGTTTTTCATTTTGAGATTCGACTTGGGAATTATTCTCCGTCCTTCAGAATAGTTTTTGAAAATATCATTCGAAATATTCCTTTTCAGGAGGAAAATGACGCTGGTGAAACATCGCTGTAATTGAAATCTGTTCTGCAATCAGGCCTCGCTAGTTTCTGATGAATAGTGAGTTTTTTTCCTGAATGAAATGGAAGTAAATGAAATAGCAAAAATCGGCAATTTCTTAACTCCAAATCTCATACTTTACTAATATTTTTCGTTCTCTATTTTTCTTCGTTCCGTCCGTTGCGTAACTGAATTCTGAAGTGAGGTTCATTAAGCTTTTCATATTGACTTGTCCAATCATTTGAAAAACATAGCAATTTATGTGTTCTTTTTCATTGAATCAGTTAGAGTTTAGCATATCTGCTTCTCATACTGTTTTTATATCATTTTTAATTAACGTCTGTAATTCTGTTCAGACATTTGTTTGCCAACTAATATATTTACGTAACTGCTCGTTACTGAGTCTGTTGGCTTTCGAGGAGAATTTGAATAAAAAGGACCTCAAATAAACTGTATATCTGTGAAGCAAATTCTTTTGCAACAGGTTAGATTTCTCTCTGATTCGTTCCCTGTTGACAATTGAATTGCCATATTCTCTCTCTCTCTCTCTCAGTCTCTCCTCTTCCCCTCCCCTCCTCTTCTCCTTCCCTCTTCCTCCATCTCCCCGTCTCTCTCAATCCTCTCTGTAAGTTTTACTCTCTCTCTCTCCTCTGCTCCTTCCATTCTGGCTCTCCCTTCTCATCTCTCCTGTAAGTTTTAATAAATTATCTATCATTTCTTTCTCTCTCTCCCCCCCTCTCTCTCTTTTTCTCAGTTTTCTGAATTATCTCTCTCTCTCTCTCTCAATTTTTCTGAATTCTCTCTCTCTCTCTCTCTCTCTCTCTCTCTCTCTCTCTCTCTCTCTGTTTTTTCTGAACTTTTCTCTCTCTCTCTCTCTCTCTCTCTCTCTCTCTCTCTCTCTCTCTCTCTCTCTCTCTCTCTGAGCAATCCTGTAATCCTTCTCTTTCAAAAGAGGCCCCGTAGCGGACGCAATTTATGAGCGCAATAAATCGTTCCACCGCAAAAATAATGGTTAGTTTTCATCAATTTTAGCCTCATATAATTCTGACGAATGAAAAACTAATGGCTGTCCATTTTCAGCGTAAAACAATTGCCGCTCCATCCGACAAACGGTAACTTGATCCTAGCACGCAGGGCAGCCATCATACAGAATTACCTACTTGTTATTTTTTTTTTTTTTCTTCTCTCTCTCTCTCTCTCCTTGGCAATGATGAATGTTGCTCACGTATTAAGGGTAAATCCTCGTCGGTTGTATGTATGTAAGTGTCCTGTATCATGCGTTTATTTATTTCACCACTAAAGGGCTTTTCACACAGAGGCAATTTTGCTTATATATATATATATATATATATATATATTTATATATATATATATATATATATATATATATATATACGTATATATATACACGCCGATTTACTTGCCGTTTCATGGTAACCTTTATTTTAAAAATTCACTTCACCGACAAAACGAAGCCTTAAAATGTGTATGTTTATAGGACTTTTCTGTTCAGGATTACTTTTTCTTTCATTTCCTAAAGTATTTGCATAAACTCGTGTTACACCCTGTATATATATATATATATATTATATATATATCTAATATATATATATATATATATATATATATATATGTATATACATATATATATATATATATATATATATATATATATATATATATATATATATATATATATATTAGTATGATTTTTTTTAAATTACCATGAATAAGGTAGGTGATGTCCATCCAGCTGAATCTCACCCACCAACAAATATGAAGACTTATATAAAGAGACAAAAGTTCTTGAGATACAGAATGGAAAGAGAAAAAAATAAATTGGGACGTTTCATTAGGAATAGTATTCTTTAGAGTATAATACAGTATAATCTCAGGTATTTAACCATAAAGCACCAATGTTTCCAAGGAAAGTATCAAAATAATATTAAACATGATGCCCTTAGAAGATAAATGGCAAATATGACAGAATAAATGCAAAATTCTAAAGATAACGCTCCCGTCCTCTGTACTGAGAACCATTTCATTTCCTTCTCGCAAAAAGGAAAAGGAAAAAGGAAGGATTTCGAAAAAGGGATTCAGTTTCCAACAACAGATTTTATAACTGCAAAAGGCTTCGGAAGTCGTGTGGATTTTATTCTGTTGAAACGATTATATAGATTTATCAAGAAAATGCGCTGCAATTTCATTTTAACCCTTTTTGGATAATATGCAATCTTTAAGTTTTCGATATAAATAATTATAACATCTAACATCGTTCATGATAAGTATTTGATATGTTAGGGGACCAGTGTACATAAGCGGAAGATCATTGCATTGTGAGTATTCGTCAGTCTGGTCCAGTCTAAAGCCATAACCTGGTTTCTGAAAGATTCAGATATAAAATCATCGTGGAAAATTTGTCAAAATGACATAACCTACATATATAGAGTAAACAGCTGCTGTATAAAAACAAAACAAAAAAATAATACTGAGTGACCATGAAAAAAACTGAGCGATTCCAGAATTCTATTTTTTCCCAGCTCAGTTATGGAACTAAGTGTAGTTACGTTGCCAACTGCCATATTCCCTTGAATCAGAGACGTCATAAGCCTTCGTTAACACGGTACTGATTATCTTTATTCTTTAATCCTCTTGTAAGCGGGGGTCTTTATCTCGCCTAAAAATAGGTCGAAAAACTTGTTTTGTTGCAATAGTAACGTTTTGTTCACGAAAATCCTTTAGATTAGGGAACGCGAGCGTTAGCAACTTTTCAAGACGAGGGTAGCATATTATATCAAGTCTTTTTCATTTTTTATTTTAATTTTTATTTTTATTTTATTTTTGTAATTTGTTATATGACAGGTTTCCCTTATCTACAGAACTTAAAACTAAGTTATGAAGATGCCAGACTGGGGCTGCAACAGCTAAGAAAATTATTAAGTTGAAATATCGCGTAGTTTGAGTATTTTGCATAGCCCCCACGGTAAAATGACACCATTTTTACACATTTTTAGTTTTATGTAAAAAAAATAATTGGGCCAGTCTTTGTCTGTCCGTCCTCAGATCTAAAACACTATTGAGGTTAGAGGGCTACAAATTGATATTTTGATCATCCACCCTCCAATCATCAAACATATCGAATTGCAGCTATGTAGCCTAAGTTTTTTCATTTTATTTAAGATTAAAGTTAGCCATGGATCGTGCATCTGGTAGCGCTTTCGGAACCATGGGAACGTACCCTCACTTCTTACTGCATCTGGTGAGCAACTGAAGAGCTCCCGGTTATAGTTTGATGGTTTTTATACCTCAGGACTTAAGAGTTAATCACCTGCTTATCAATGGCAGAGCGTCTATCATAAATTGACCGACAAAGTCAAATATTTCTCTCCTTATACCAACCTATTGATGGAAACAGGATGATTCCTTTAAATGCTACAGCATTTAGTATTATAAGATGCTGCCAAAACAAGTGTTGTTATTGGAGATTTGACATCAAATTCCCATTTCTCACAGCCCTCCTATTATTCGAAGGTTAATTTATGGAACGACTCGTGTTTTCAACAGGGAGGCTGCCATTTAGCTCTCTCACAGAGAGAGAGAGGAGAGAGAGCGAGAGAGAGAGAGAGAGAGAGAAGTATATATATATATATATATATATATATATATATATATATATATATATATATATATAATATATTATAAAGTAAGAATCTAGGAAACTCTTTAATCTGAAAAATTCAAATTACATGAATTTTATCTCTATTAATCAAACAATGCTGCCTTTAAATTATGCCGCTCCTCTCTCTCTCTTCTCTCTTCGTCTACTCTCTCGTCTCTCTCTTCTCTATCCTCTTTCAATCATGCATTCTACCCAACCGTTCAAAATATTGCTCAATATTCTTCTTTTTAGTGGATGTATGCAGTACAAAACGTTATAAAAAAGTATCATACTATCACCGATGTTGCCAAATTCGCAATAATTCAGTCCCCACAACGATATTTGATCGTGTGTTTTCTAGTCTACCCCTGTTGCTTTCATCAGCTTCTCTCGCCTTTCAAGTGAGAGGAAATATATGTTTTTGGACTCCGTCCTTCCCTTGCAAACATTATATATATACATACACAGCAGCGAGAGAACGCTTTGACTGCTCATGTTTTGGAAAGAATAGCTTGTGCTAGCTGCCTCTTACCTCCCCTCCCCATAACGACTATTAAACAACTGATCAGTCGGGGAGGAATGAGAGAGAGAGAGAGAGAGAGAGAGAGAGAGAGAGGACTTTTCACCTATCCGCCATATAGCTGTACAGATTGTGCACCATTTCACTATTTCTTATTGAGATCATTTATGCGTTTTAGTTTTCTGTAAAAGAAAGCTATTGAGAAGGCTAATTGTCTGTCCGCCATCAGATCTTAAAATCTACTGAGGTTAGCAGGGGCTGCAAATCGGTATGTTGATCATCCACCCACCAGTCATCAAACATGCCAAATTGCAGCCCTCTAACCTCAGTAGTTTTGATTTTATTCAAGGTTAAGAGTTTCATGGCCGTGGCTGAGAGTTTCATGCAGCCTTGTGGAAAGAAATGTGTATATTATGCCTATAAACTGTGTCAATTCATCTTAATAGTGTAAACAACATTTTAAATCTTTCGAAGTATTATTCACTTCTCATTATTTTCTTGAAAAGGATGTATGAATGGACTACAAGACAAAGTTTCCGTTTTGAAAATTAATCATTTTTTTAACCTTCTTGTGTTGCGATGAGTCACTTTGAATTAACCATGTATTGAACGTGTAACTTGGATATGTTGCGTTGAGTAAAAAAAAAAGGAAAAAAAAAGAGAAAAAAGTCGATATATAGTATTACACTTTTATGGCCACCTTCCTTTCATACGAGTAATCAACGTAATTAAGTCGTTTAAGTATTTATTTATGTGTATTCATCTATTTCATTAATTTTCTTGGTTTTGGGATGCTAACTTATCACCATAATCAAAAATATGTTATGTACTCATGGTATATCGTTTAACGGCCTATACCCTAAATTATGTACTCAGGCCTCATTTTATTTTATTTATTTATTTATTTTTCCTTCATTTTTTAAGAGGGTTGGGGTGGGGGGGATGTAGGAAAGCTAACGCATTATGAATTCGTCAGCACTCACCCCTGATCATTTTCCACGGCGGTAATCGTATGATCCGTAAAACATCCAGAGAACGAAATTCATAATCCAAAGTCCTGTTTTACCTTCCAACTACGAATCAGGCCAATTTGCCAGTGGGTGGTGTTGCTGAAGCCTCAGACGAGGCATTATTAATGCAGGTCGTTGTTGTCCATCAACCGGAAAAGACGGGAATGTTTCAAGGGACATGTTTCCCAATTGGCGACGAATGAAATCATCTAAAATCGTCGCTATTCTGTTCCTCTGAAACTGCGAATGTGACGTACTGTTGAAGCGACATCGTACATGGATGTGCATCTAGATTATGGACGCGTTAATCTTGATACACTAATGTACGCACTTACATATACATGCACACGCAAGTTTCTCTCATTCAGACCCACACACGTACGTGTACGTATATACGTGTTTTCCATTAAAACATTCTTGTAAATTAAAAAAAAATAAAATTCTTCACTAATATTCAGTCCCCACATTTATCCATTAGTTTAACACGTACTGCCAAAGGGCACATAATTTCAAATTCGTATATACCTTTCCACCCATGAACCATCACAAAGTTGGGACGGGGGCTGGGGACCCCGGCTAAACCCAATGCTATTATACTCTCTCTATTTCCAGTACTTAGGCTTGGTACGAACTGGGAGTAGAACGTGTTCCACCTTCCATTCCCGAGAGATTATTTCTGAAAAATGAGGGCCATTATGCCAAAAATTAGAGCTGTTTTTTTTTTTATTTTTTTTTTTTTATTCATAAGGAGAAAAAAAAACTTAATGGCGTCTCCATTATCTTAAAATGGGAGTTTCTACACTCTTAGGGCTCATGGGGGAGATTGTATCTCAGAGTCAAATATATTTCGAATATATATATATATATATATATATATATATATATATATATATATATATATATATATATATATATATATATATATATATATATAGTTATTTGATGCTGGTTTATAAACATTAAGCGTTCGGGTTACTATTCCTGCCTTGTAACGCAAAACAAACGTTTGCTGAAACTAGCAACAAACTTCAGCGCTCAGCTATAAGCATTTCAGTATATTGATAACGAAGCCCTATAAAGCCACACAGAGGGAAAATTAACAAAGGCAAACCTGCATCCTGCATGTTATATTTCCTGCCCAGATTTGAAAGATTTGGAAATCATGCAGAAATGTCAAAAAACTGGTAACAACACCGGTGACATTTCAACAAAAGTGAACGGATTGAAACGAACATAAATATAATTTTTTTTCTTTTTTTACTAGAAATTTATGGATTAATTCATTGTTCTGAAAATACTGTTTTTTAGAGAATCTAAATGGCCGCTGGTTTACTAGACAGTACACCAAAATGAACGAGAGTAATATATAAAAGTTTAAAGAAACAAATTCTATACTAAAGACAAACTATTACCCAGACAAATGCGATCAAAACGACCACACAACACAACAGGAAATCACTGAATCACCTCCGTATTTTGGAAACCAAGCTCCGTTTTTCTTTATTAATCAGAACGATATTGGCGCCAAATTTCCCTCGAAGCTTTAGTTTCAGCTAATGTCCAGCGCCAAAAAAGAGAATGGATAAAAAAAATAAAAATGTACTCATGATTTAAAAACTTTACAGCCCTTTTCATTTTTTTTTTTTTTTTTTTTTGACTTGGGCTAGAATTTTACCGCTGCCCGGCCTTAATGACATAGCTCACCTATTTATTAAAACATTTACCTGAAAAAACACGGTTTTTTTTCCTGACGAGAAAAATCTAAACAATGGACGCATTAAAAGCAGTTTTTTTTTTTTGTTTTTTTTCAACTCCGCTTGATTTTACTTATGCATTTATATTTCGAAATGTCAAAATGTAAGAAAAAAAAGTCAAAACCAATCCCCATTTAATCAAGCAATTGCTGCATTTGATAACAGGTTAATTAGTTAACATATTATTTTAAATACGATCTGCTCCATCGCCATGAAAAATTAATTAGCGAAAAGCAGTCTGGAAAAAAGAGAAAAAAATGTGTTTGCATTTGTCCTGAATTGCTAATGCAAAATTAACGTTCTTGATTGTTATTATTATTCATAGAATTCATTTATGAAATATGAAGATGTGTCATTAATGTTTTGTATACGTGAGGCTTATATTACGTCATGGTTGAGGATGACAAAATTTTCGGTAATTTTGGATGCGCATTTTTTTTTTTTTATTTTTTAAAAACGTTGGAAAACGGAAAATTCCTTTTGGTTGACTTTTAAAAATTATTATATTATTTTTTTTTCCTATGCTATATATCTTCAAAAAACATCACAGTTTTTTTTTTTTATAAAGATAATATAAAAGAATGCAGATAATATTTTACGTAAAATATCTGCCTAAAATTTGTTTAATCACCAGTGTCTTGTATTTTCAACCCCCCCCCCCAACTTAACCTAGTACCCTAAGCAAAAATAGAAAATGCCATAGTTGCATACTCCCGAAAACTCTTTAAAATATGGAAAAATACGTAATATTTAAAAAATAAAAGTCAATAAGATTAATCAGTTTGAGGTGGATAAGTTTTGTGTTGCAGTTTTTTTTGTTATTTCTTGTTGATAGGGGAAAAGAGCTAAGTAGTCATTTACATTATAAGAAAAGATTACATGACGTACATGTGACTTACTTTACATTTTTCACAGTATTCATTTAATGACAGTCTAAAAACATTTTTGAATTGAAAAAACAGGGCTGATTTGAATTTATGGCATACTCTTGGATTTATTGATTTTTTGTTCACGCTGAATTTTAGTAAATTGCCAGACGGTCCCATATATAATTGCCAATTACGAGAGATTGAATATTTCATTTAATCAGAAATGAATGCGCGTGGGGGCACAGTTGATAAAAAATTTCTGTGATGGAATGCCAGTGCCCGAGTGTTTTTACGTCTAAATATAAAACAGTATGGAGTTACATTTATCTATATAAAGACGAATAGCCATGATGTTGAGGAAACATACTGGAGGGGGTGGCTGGGTGCTGAATGGGTAAATGGATTGTCTGTTAATACCCAGCATCTCTCCTAAAGAATTCCCTACGTTCAATATGGGCCACAAAGCTCCGGCTCTCTCTCTCTCTCTCTCTCTCTCTCTCTCTCATACGACTTGGGTAAAGGTAGATCCGAATCTCTTTGCGCTGGAATGGGAAAACGCGAGGACTAATGCGCTGATACGGGACTGAGGAAAGGTAAGCTTTTGAAAACCAATCCATCAGCGGATATTGAAGAAAGCGCAGAGAGAGAGAGAGGAGAGAGAGAGGAGAGAGGGATGAGAGACGAGAGAGAGAGAGAGAGAGCTCGGGACCGTATGATGGGATTGAGATATTCAAAACGGTTTGGTTCGGGAAATGGAAGGCTTTTCCATCACTCTTTAATCACGAATGAAATGAATGAAAAATGTAGCTCTCTATACTTAAGGTAAAAAAAACGCTGTGGAAAAAAATGCTGAGTCAGCATAGTAGGCCGTATTCTCCTGGATTCTTGTAATCTTGTGCCAGAAATGATATGATCCCTGTACGAAATATTGCTTTTTCTTTTAAAGTTTACGCCCAAAAATATTAAATTTTTGCAAAGTTTACGTCCAAAATATTGCTTCTTTTAAAGTTAACGTCCAAAATATTACTTCTTGTAAAAGTTTACGTCAAAAATATTACTTCTTGTAACGTTACGTTAAAAAAATATTACTTCTTATAAAGTTACGTAAAAAAATATTGATTCTTTAAAGTTTACGTCCAAAAATATTACTTCATGTAAAAGTTTAGGTCCAAATAATTGCTTCTTTAAAGTTTGAGTCCATATATTTACATTTAACGAATAGCCGTATTCGTACGTATTCACGTAAAGAATTACTTCATAAACAGTTAAAACACTCAACCCCAATATTGTGGTTTCACCATATTTTATTTAAAAAATATATAAAATGGATATGTTCATTTTCCGCTTTATTTTTCTACCTGAAAATAAATTTAATGAGACATAAAGAATTAACGTTCTCTTAAAATCCCCGAAAAAAAAAAATACTTTGATTGCCATCTTTCATCTTTCCCCCCGCCCTCCCTTCCCCCTCCAGAGGGGGGGTAATGCCACGAAGATTTCCTCCTATCACTCCTTTCAAACCTTTTGCTGTCAATTTCCGCTTCAGCGCTAAATGACCTCAAATGTCCCAGTGTTTGGGGTTCTTTTGGCCTAGATTCTATATTCAATTCAGTTTATTAAATCCTTTTCCCCCCTCCTCTCTCTCCCTCTCTCTCTCTCTCTCTCTCTCTCTCCCCTCTCTCTCTCTCTTCCCTGTCCTCCACCTCCTCCCATTCTCCTCCCCTCCCTCCTCCTCCCCCCGGTAAAGAACGAACTGTAAACAACAAACAAGAGGTACAAGTAAAAAAAAATCCCAGAATTTTCCTCGCGAAAAAATAACCTTCTCAAAATAAAAACCTTCTCGTTCATTGGCCACTTACGCAATTTTTTTAAAAAAAGGCAAAATGAGGGGCACTTTTTTATGTCAATGATTGCAATTTGTAGAATTATCCCACCTCAAAGAATCCCACGCCCCGGAAAGTACTTCGACTTCTTACGCATTTTACGAGTATTAGAAGTCTACAAAAAAAAAAAAAAAATCCTATATGAGGTTTTCCATGAGTAAAGGAAAAAATCAGTATTGAGATCCTATAAAATACGTTTTACCGATATATCTTATTTCAAGTCGAGTCGATATTTTTTGAGACCCAAATATAGCCACGATTTTTTCTTTCGGGATTGGGAGAGAGAGAGAGAGAGAGATGAGAGAAGAAAAAGAGAGAGACGAGAGAGAACAGAGAGAGAGAGAGAGAAAGCCTTGGAGAAGCTTCGCATGTTTAATAAAGCCATTTATGAATTTCATTAACGATAAAAAAAAACAACTAAATAGGATGTTTTTTTTTCTAAGCAAGCTACTTAGGATGGGCTTTCAAGTGAGCCATTCCATAAGTCAGTGGGGGTGAAGTCTATCTTCGAATAGAATCATAATGATATTTCCTACTAAATTTGATCCTCGTGGTTTCATAACGATTTTTTTCGGCGATCCCCAACAGATTTCCCCTTGGCCCCCCCAGGTTTGATCAAGGTTACCGGAAAATCAGTTGCAAAGTATAGAGAACAAACGCTAGTTACTTTTTCTTTTCCATTTAACATTACCAGACAAAGTGTGTTCACAAAACCTACCTATCTGTGTCCCCCTCTTGGAAGTCCGAATCAGCATGTATTTGATAGCGTGTGGGGGACGCGTTTGGTAAAAAAAAATTATAAATAAAAAACTCAATGTATGTAAGCATTTCGCAAAAATTCATGATGTAAAAATTAAAACTGAAAAAGTTATGTATTTTTTACTTTTATTTATGGCCATTAAAATGCTTACAAACATTAAATTCCCTGGTGTAAAATAAAATAAACTTGCAGCAAAAGAAGTATTTACATTTGCAGTTCAATGGACAAAGAAACACATGAAGTAATGTTTACCTTATTTAGTAAAACAATACTTTCACTGTATGTAAAAATAATACAAATTAGAATATTTCCTGTGAATAGAGCTATATCAGTTTTTTTTTAATGTGTATCTTTTACTTCCTGCTACATTTCTCATTTATAGAGAAACATTTCTTTACAAAAAACTGCTGGGAGGTAAAATGGTATATAGGAAGATCAAGTAGCAAGGGTCCCAAGTTTTAAACTCCATGAAAAGGCGAGAGATAAAATCCCTGGGAAGGGTGAGGGAGAGGGAGAGAAAAACTGAATTTTTATCAAGGGGGTTTTCCCCGTTACGAATTTCTTATGATCCAGTGCTTAGCCAAGCAAAACTTTCCAGTCGGATAATAAATATAATTGACGTTTCCTGGGTTTAAGTATAAAATAAACACCTTTTTAATATATTTTTCAAGAATATAAGAGGGTCATTTGGCAATCGGATAAACTTTGCATTTTAGTTCTGTATGTAATGATTTGTTATTGTGCAGACTTTGTTTTTCTTAAACGTGCTAATTTCTTAAAAAATAAACATTACCGAAGAATACATCAAGGGCATTCGGTGATAGCATTTATTTCGACATAAAACTCTCTCGAGAGAGACGAAAATTCTCATCCCTACGTGAATCCCAGGTGTTCGAAGATATCTCGGGAAAAGATACCTTAGGAAAAGATATCTCAGCAGCTTCTGAAGAGTAAGAAACGAAAGTAGCCAGATCTTTTGAATTAATCCCTGGGGAAATCAGTGTAGCGCCACTTATATCATTTCACGACTAAAATTTTCATTTGATCACAAAAATTAATTAACTCTAAAATATTTCTCGATAAATACTTCTGCCGCATACCACCAAATTATGTTGGAACGTTCTTGACGCACGGGTGAAAACGGAAATGCTTTTGGACACGGTTGGCGGAGGTTATCGTTATTCTGCAAAGGTACTACTTCAAAATACGCCTTTTTAATTAAATAATGAAGCACTTTTATACTTTATTCGTTATATTTTGCCCTGAAGTGGCCGTCCATTATGTACGTTGTAAAAGAACAATTTTGAAATGCGGGCTATCATTACAGTTTGACATTTCAACCGTCAAGAAATTTACCAGAAAAAAAGATGAGAGTTGTAACTTCCTTGTGATTCTCTGTAAGTCATTTCAGCGCCCTTTCGTAACAGTGGTAGAATATCTGAAAACTTTCAAGAATGGTTAATCCCCTAAGATCATCTAGGAACGATATCTTTTAGTCTCCTTCCATATCCACAAAAGCATTGCAAAAGACATGAATGCCGGAATATATATATAATATATATATATATATATATATATATATATATATATATATATATATATATATATATATATATATTATATACATAGATACATATAAAAATAAAAAATAGTACTCGTTCTTTTGTCATATATTTATATATGTGTGTGTGTGTGTGTGTGTACACATTGCATTTATAACACTGCATTTATACACACAAACACACACACACATATATATCTATGTATATATATATCTATATATATATATATATATATATATATATATATATATACATTTCATATAATACTGTATTTTTTTCCACCAAAAGCCTAAACCATTAAATG
>NC_087204.1:16219637-16252174 GCF_015104395.2 Macrobrachium nipponense | reverse complement strand
ACTCAGCTGTAGCCATTCTCAAATGGCCTTTCTCTCTCTCTCTCTCTCTCTCTCTCTCTCTCTCTCTCTTCTCTCTCTCTCTCTCTATCGATCTCTCTCTCTCTCGATTCGTCTGTGTAACACTAAGAACCTTGGCATAAATATTGTATTTACCCCAAAAAGATTTATTTATCATTCAACTGAAAATATCATGAGAGAAACAAGGAATCAGTTAAATACGAATTAAATAATAAGTGAAATGAATTGTATTTCATCTCACTTCCGGGGAAGCACATCTGGCATTCTGTGACATTAATAGCTTTTTTTTCCTTCATAAAAAATGGAGAGATATAAAGGTTGAAAAACGGACTCTGTCCTTTCATTAGAGGCTTACTCCGCAAAAATCGTTTATACTCTCTTGAACACAGCTGATGACCCAAAATTCTTCCAAAAACTAATGTTATTTTCTTTTGGCCCATATTTCTTTGGAATCCAACTTTTATATTTTACTTTGAAGTTATGGGATACATACTAATTAATCCTTTTTTTGGAGTGGGTTACAAATTTCTGAATTTTCATTCAAGATGCGTTTTATATCAACGGAAAAGAACCATTATATTTCAATATCACTTACTCTATTAAATTAATCGAATGATTCTGTGACAGTTGAAAAATAAACAAAGAAAGAAATCATAGGATTAAGACACTGCTATTAGATCAGCCTAAATACAAGGCATTCCGGACACCAGTACCTAAACGCAATCTTTGCTTCCCAAAAAAATTCTATCCAAAGTTCGTTAACCTCTAAAATATTTATTCGTTCTATTAGAGAACCCAGGCTCCCCCGCCCCCCTACCTCCCTTTTTGCTAAGAATCACGTCATAGTGCCGTTATTAAGGTTGCCAAGTCATACTCAGTCATAATTGCATTAACCTCGTAAGTATCAGTCTTTTATTACTCCAGCCTTCATCTTCTCTTTGGCTTGGTTTTCTGTAATTCCTACGCCCACATCAACTGCTTTGTGATCCCACTCTAAGGAAGTTAGTTGGAATTTAACTTCTTGAATGTAACCCTCTGTATCGTGGGCTGCAGACTTGGTATCTGATATTGCTTCTGTTTGCGTGAGACTTCAAACGCGTATGTTGATCATCCACCCTCCAATCATCAAAATTACCAAATTGCAGCCCTCTAGCCTCTGAAAAAAGGTGTTTCGCGTTGAGTTAAAGATACGGGAATTTTAGGATAGGATATTTATGATTTATTTATTAGAATGAAAATTAAAATTTAAAACAATAAATAATATTCATGTTAAACGGTACAGAACAGTGATTTCTAGTTGAATACAGCATATTTATTTTAATTTTTCGAGTAATCTGGAGGATCGGATCATGCCTTGTTTTTTCAGTAAAAACTGACAGAAATGGGCTCTCAAAGAGTACATAGAAAACAGTGAAGAGAGTTGATTAAAACAATCATACCATGACTTGGAAAATGATCCTTCTACAGACACAGCATCAAAGGCTTCGAGATTAACTCGAATCCATAACATCAGGACCGTCATGTGGACAAGTCAACAACAGTGGAAAGTTGAAGCTTCGAGACTTCAAGACAAAAGCTGTTAAAAAAGTTACGTATATAGTCCTTTATCACATATATCTCTCTCTGTCAAGTTTTGCAGACTTTCAAGTCATATATTTGACTTCTCTTCTTCCGGAATGGCGCTCAGGGCTGTCAAGATATGGAAATCTATATTTGATGTGAGCTTTTTATACAAGAAAAAGGCCAATATCAAACGAACTTCAAGTCCTTGAAGTACCGGAGATGTGATATTCAAGGGAACTGTTTCGTAACATGGAAGCGAGAGAGAGAGAGAGAGAGAGAGAGAGAGAGAGAGAGAGAGAGAGAGAGAGAGTCTCTGAGTACTCAAGATTTATTATTTAAGGAAAGTTATTCGTAACCTGAGAGAGACACACAGACAGAAAGACTGACTGAAATATAGCCATAAAAAAACTAACTATTAACCGTCACCATTTTTCTCTCTCTCCTTCGCCTATACATTTAACTTTTCGCTATTTTTGAAAAATAAAAACTAACAAAATAAATGCCTATGGTCCCACGCCTTCCATATCTTTCTCATCCAATTTTTCTAGTTGGTATTGTTTTGAGGTAAAAAGTTTCTTGTGTTTGTTCCAATGCTGGGAAACTATTGAAATAATTATTCTTTGCTTTCAAACACCGTTTTACATGACCTTGCAACCTGCACTGGGTAAAAAGCAATTAAGATTATTTTTATTTATTTTTAATTGCAATGAAGGCATTGAAATTCCCGATCTTTTCCATGTATGAGGGGCGCGTAATATACTAAGTGAATATAAATTAAAATAGTCCATTTCCTAATATCAAAGAAAAATAGAACGTTCCTTTATACAAGATGTAAGAGAAGGTTCCATTGGGCGCAGGCACGCAAATCGCAGCTTTCAAAGACTCCCCTGAAACTCCTTTCTTAATCAGCCAATTGACTTTCCATTTCGGTACAATTTTCGTTTATCTGTTTGATTTCTTCCATCCTCGATGCCACAAGACCAGACTTTCTGGAATGCAAAACAACTGGGCTGTTCTCTGCTTTATGAAAAAAGAGAGAGTATTGGAATTGGATAAAAAGCCTCATTTTTCATAATTTTTGCTTAAGATCTCTCTCTCTCTCTCTCTCTCTCTCTCTCTCTCTCTCTCTCTCTCTCTCTCTCTCTCTCTCTCTCTCTCTCTGGAGAAAGTTTTGTTTATTGTAATAGAAATGTCAAGGTTTTCCAATGCCTTTTACACAGTTTCCTTACAATACACCTTCACCCCTAGCAGGGGGGAAATAACTCCAAAGGGTTATATGCCCTTCCTGCTCTACGCAAGTGTCTTTGGGGTTAGATATATACACTTTCTCTGTCCTGGAAGTTATCCAGCGCAGCAGACTATAACCAACAGGTAAAATAAATAAATCCCAAATTTAGTCCAGAGAAACATGAAATTTTTTTTCAGGTGCTGAAGACGTTCCCCACTGGGATCGAACTGTGATCTCTGGTGAGTGGAGGCGAGTTGCTATATGTATATAAAATATGCTATATATATAATGTGTGTGTATGTATGTATGTATTTGTGTGTGTGTTAGAAAATTGATATTAAGAAAAGGACGACATATTATATTATTTTTATGTACGTATAAGTTTCTGTGTTGAGTAAAATGTATGGATGAAAAATCATACACTGCATATGCTAATATTCATGTCCAGCTGAAACTGTTAATTAATATCCTATAAGTAAGGGGTACGTTTTCGGCAACAATACAAAATTTTGAACGTTATTATAATAGAGTCATTTCATAAATCGCTACTTACCTTTTCAAAATGATATTTTTCATTTCGCATTACCTTTAATTCGTGTAATGAGTATGACGCCGTGAACGGGGAATAAAAGGACAAATTATGCCGATAATAACATTATTATCTATTCTAGACTTGTCTGAGTTATTGTAAATCATAACCTCATTTTCACCCGGTAGCGAAACGGCTCGAATTAAGTTGTAAACAAACTGCAAACCGTAGAGTTTTGAGTGAAATCAAATAATTGCTCATATGACCACTCCAAATACATTCGGTCGTGTCCACATTGGGCAACAAATGTCCTTGTCTTTGAATGCCTTGAAGTTGAACACGCCAGAGCCCTTGCATAATTAATTTCCAAGAATTTTTGCAGATCCTTGCTTGCAAGCAACGTGAAATATGCATGTGGCTGAATTCAGCATGCCAAGAGGGTAAGAGACCGTGCTGCTGCTTGATGCATGCATACTTCAAACAATTGCAGGCTTGATTACTCCTAGTTTTTGGCAGGTTTTCTTTTTTCACCTGAATGTTCTTGACGACGCGTCGTATTCGCGCTAGTTTCTCTATATTGAGGCATTATTTCTGATATACGATGATTTTTTTCTACCTCTTGAATCAGTGATATAATATTTATGAATGTGCGTCTTTCTACTGATTATATATTATTTTTATAGACATTCATACGTATATCTGTCTGTAAGTGTGTTTTTCTGCGTCATTCCCATAAATACTGAGACTTAAAAGAGAGAGAGAGAGAGAGAAAGTGGGCGAGGGGTCTATTAATAATGCATCTACATTCGTAGGTGTATCCTAATCTATTTGTAATGACCCTTATTGACAAGCGACGAAATATCACAGCGCATCATTAGGAAAATCTAAAAAAAAAAAAAAAATTCTATTCATGAACTTGTCTTATTGATTCGCCCAATTCTGAATTCAGACTCCGGACTCTGTTATCGCTGATTCCTTTGTAGCTCAACTCCGGTAACCTTCATTATTTCCGCTTTTGCTTATTCTCACATATTCCTGTTTCGCTTCATTGTAAATTATCGTCGGATTTTACATTGTTTCCATTTATTTTCTATGCGTTGATATTCTTACCGATGCTCAATGGAAAACTCATAAATGGTCGCATTATTTCTTTGTATTATAACGCGAGTTGTATGCAATATAGTTGGCAGTTAGTTTTGGTAATATATATATATACATATAATATATATATTAGATAATATATAATATATATATTATATATAATATAATAAATGTATATATTTTATTTATATATATATATTCATACATATATCTATATTAGGTTATATATATATATATATATAATTGTGTGTGTTTTGTGAGTAAATGTGGACATTATTTCAACACATGTGTATAATGAAGTATACATATGTGACCCAATTTTAAAAGCTGCCTTTATAGACCCTTCATCTGTCTAAATTCCTTCTTGCTGAACTTTCCTCAAACGCTTTCATGACAAGGGCGAGAAAAAACACTCTAGTGAGAGGAATAACTGGACGGTGTAATTTTGCAATAGGAAGTACAAAAGGCTTTCCTAAAACTTTCGACTTCAAAGTCGCTCGATGGTTTTGAAACTGAATAGCTGTTGTTGAGAAGATCGGACGCCCCACCTTTTTTTTTTTTTTTTTTTTTTTTTTTTTTTTTTAACTGGAGGCTTTGATGTTATTCAACTACCTCTAATGCCCTCATTCATCGACGCAGAAAACAGGGTCAGTCAACACTTGATATCAGAAATGTCAAGGTTTCAGGCAAGTGGGAGGACGACGCATTTGACAATTTCTTAACAAAAACTTTATATTGAACTTTCACCCCAACAAAAATATGCCTTTTATTTTAAGCGATAAGAAAGCGTATCTACTGGTCTAGATTCATACCGGCTTAATTGATATTTGCATTGTCCGTCTAATGCTCTCAGACAGATGGGCTGGAATGTTTTTTTTTTTTTTTTTCCTTGGTAGGAAGAGGAAAACTGGAGTAAGTGGTAAGAATCCTATTAGGTACGTGAATGCTATTCTAGTCAAATTGAATCCAAATAAGTTCCTCTAGTTGATAGTCACTCCTCAATTACCTGCACAAGAAGCGATACATACAAAATTTCATAGTTGTTTTAGTCGTGGATACTACTATATCTCGGCGTCAATAACCTCGTTGTTGCGACGCCAGCAAGAGTTAATTAAATTGATCAATCAACTCCTATATCTACTGCAAATCTTTCAGTTGATTTATTCGTGGACTAGTAGCTTTATCAAAATACACATAACATTTCAAATTATTAAGTGTTTTGTTCAGGAAATCACTTTTACAGTCTGTCTGACCTCGGCGTAAACAATCCAGCTCATCAAAAAGATGTTTTCTTAAGTAATATCCAATCACTGTACGGAAATGATTCAGTCACGTTACATTTCAGTTATAATGCAATACGGAATTCTCATCAGGATTAATTTTCATATGAATATGAGCAGATTTACATTGATTATTCTGTGCAAGAGTCCTATATATACCTTTGACGAACTCGCGTTATTACATTTGCTTAATCAATGAGCGTATACACAAAGGGAACCCAATTAACCCAGATGAATCAAAGAGTTTACAGTTACTACAAATGCCAGTCCTCCGCTGTAGGCTGAAATGCAAATCGTCCCAGCTGCTGACAAAAAAAGTGTTTTGTTGACAAATTTTCAGTCGGTATTTCATAAAGCCTCTCTTTGTGTTTGTTTTACAAATATTGCTCTGCAAGCCCATGATGACAGAGTATATAATGAAATTGTACAGATATATATATATATATATATATATATATATATATATATATATATATATATATATATATATATATATATACTATGCCCGCACGTGTGCCTACATATATTACGAAAGTCTTTCGAGTAAAGCCTCGGTGCCCAAACTGAATAAGGAAAGGAAATGGTTGACAGATTAGGGTGGAATTCAAACTTGCCCTAAGATTGCATCATCTTAAAGATAATCATTTTTAATTATTTTTTTATTTTTAAGATTAAGCATTTGGATTATGACACGAGTTTCATTCAGATACTTCAAATATAACTTATTATGCTTTGATTGGATCGTTACCAGAATTTTCAATTAGATAAAAATCGTGTTGCAAAAAAAATATTGCAACTAAGTATTGTAAAATACACACAAACACACAAATTATAAATATACATATATATAATTTGTCAGTGTGCGTGTGTATGCATTCCTATGTGTGATAGAAATAGATTCTCCACCCTGTTTCTGAATTATCACAACACAAACTAATAAGTGTTACGAAATGCGGGACAGAAGATTTCGTCACCCAAAAAAATAATATTTATTTGAATAAATTTGTTACAACGACTAACACTTTGTTTCATTTGGGTTAACTGGGTTCTCTTTGTGTATGTTTATTGTATGGATATATTTATATATATATATATATATATATACTATATATATATATATATATATATATACATAATATATATATATATATATATATAGATATATATATATATATATATATATATATATAGATATATGAAATACACAAACACCTTATGGTGCTTTTCAGTAATATTCTTGTTTAGTCAGAGGAGAAATTTAGGTATTACTACAGAAGAGAGAGAGAGAGAGAGAGAGAGAGAGAGATCTAATCGGAGATCTCGTCTGCCCTATTTTGGGTTAGCCAACCCCCCATCCCGCCCCAGATGATAAGAGGAGAGAAATCGGTCATCAGAGATCAAAGACTCGTTTTTAGGACGGGCTCTCTCTCTCTCTCTCTCTAGAAACAGCAATTGACTTTAAAGGTGCAATGAGTTGAATTGGTGAATAAGCTGCCCACAAAATGAGAGCGTTTTTTTTTTATATCTTCGTCATCTTCGACACGAGAACATTTTTCAGCCAGCTTACGTCACGTAAGGTTGCGATTTGTCGCAGGTGAGAGCGACGTGTTTTTCTCGCTGTCTCTTAAGTCACACGTTTGAAAATGTAATGCCATGATTTCTAATTAAGAACAATATATATATATATATATATATATATATATATATATATATATATATATATATATATATATATATATATATATATAATATCTATAGTATATATACCTGTGTATGTATATGTTTTGTTTAACTGAATCACAAGAATATAGAACGTCAAGAATAATATATATATATATATATATATATATATATATATATATATATATATATATATATATATATATATATATATAAGGACAAATTCCACCACGAATGAAAGGGGAGCAGTGGAATACCGCAAGCCTATCGACTTCTTCTTCCACGTTGGACCAGTCGATTTCGCACTCGGCTACCATTCCGGTGGTCCGAAGTTCGATTCTCGGTTCGGCCAACGTCTAACCAGTGGATTTTATTTCAGGTGATAGAAATTTATTTCTCGATATAATGTGGTTCGGATCCCACAATAAGCTGTAGGTCCCGTTGCTAGGTATCCAATTGGATCCAAATTACGTAAAAATATCTAATCCTTCCGGCCGTCTCTAGGAGAGCTGTTAATCAGCTCAGTGGTCTGGTAAAACTAAGATATACTGAACTTCAACTTTTGTGAAGTATAAAGCTTTGCAGCGGTACTCCATTGTCTCTTTTCCTTGTGGGGGAATTTGTCTTTATATATATATATATATATATATATTATATATAATATATATATCATATATATATATAAATATATATATATATATATATTATATATATATTATATATATATATATATATATATATATAAATATATACATATATTATATATATATATATATATATATATATATATATATAATATATACTATATATATATATATATATATATATATATATATATATATATATATATGTATATATTACTTAACAAAAATCATAGTTAACTGGCAAAAGGTCACCGTCGTTTATAAACAGTACCCACACTAGTTCACTGACATCCATAATGACAATAATTATTGATGGAGAATTGGACAAACACTCCCAAATTACTCTTCAATCATCCCCGAGAGAGAGAGAGAGAGAGAGAGAGAGATGATTTACCAAAGCTGTATATAATCGTCATCATCATATTCATCGGCGTCACAGATAAAAGTCATCGACTCAGGGCCGCTGCTCCTGTTCCTGTTGCAGATTTCATGAGGCGTAATAATTGTGAGTCGGGAAAATTTGGTTTGATGTGTCACTGAATAATAAAACATTGTCGGATTTTGATGGATGCGAACTATGACATTTTGGGCCGCTCATTAAACGGATCATTACTCCCGGATTAAGGTTCGCCTACGGAATTATTTAGGTCCGCTGTTGATGACCTGTGCGTGTGCGTCGACGGTCCTGTACTGAATTATATATATATATATATATATATATATATATATATATATATCTGATATATATATATATATATATATATATATATAATATATATATATATATTATACATATATATATATATATATATATATATATATATATATATATATATATGCATTAAGTTACAAATATCCCTCAATATCCTATTCGCTCCACCTCGCGATTAATATATTTTTACATGTATGTTAACCGAAGGGGATTTTTTTTTAGTTGGTAATGATATCTTCCTCTCGGGGATTCGAACCAGCGCACAGAGGAAGGTAATTATTATCAACTACAAAATTTCCCCTTCGGTTACGCACATGAAAATATATTGACTCTGAGGTAGAGCGAATTGGATATCAAAGGACATTTATAGTTAATTAATATATATTATATATTATATATATATATATATAGTATATATATATATATATATATATATATATATAACTCTTACTGTACAAATAAAGTTCATATAAGTAAAAATTCACTCAGATAATCTTGCACATAGGAGACTCCCCTGGGCCCCCTGTAATTAATCTAGTTAATCTCTCTACATCATATTTTTTCCTTCGTTCGTCTCCGTCTCTTTCTGTTTGGGGCGTCCGACGTACCTCAAACGTGGACCCGTGCTTTTGATCACCGCAAATCTCTCCTCCGCACGAGCGCCCGAAGTCTAGTAATGTGGTGTGCGGTGGTCTCGTTGTTGAACTGTGATAATCGCCTTACCGTGGCTCTTCTCTTCATGCGAGGTTGAATTAATCTAGGCTCCGCCAGGAAATTACTTCGTGCAAGGGTCTCCTACTTCTACCCAACGCCTCGCTAATCTTCGGGGATATAGAGTCCTTAGGTTACCAAGCGCAGATGTATTGAAGTTCTGACAGTTTCTGTAAATTACATTAAGATAAGAGTCATTATAAATTTATATAAGTCTCTTCGGTTCTGTTCTTGCAACGACAAACGCTCGTACAATTAAAATCTGGAAGGCCTCTTGGTGCATATGGTACTTTTGCTGTTATGAACATTTAAGCAAAATTAAACTGTGGGGAATAAATATATGGACTGGCAGTGAGACAGACAGACAGGCAGGCAGACAAAAAGACGTATAGACGTCAACTTTTGCAATTACGTTCTCGGCAAATGTAAGATTTCCATTTATACCTCACTTCCTCTCTCATTGCTAATTCAAAGTACCAAAACCCTTTTCCCTTTGAGAACTTTTCCCGAATATTACGAAGGGAAAAATATTCCTTTAACGCACGTATTTCCCTAAACGCCAAAAACCTTTATACAAAATAAGCTTCTTTATATATGGAGGTGATCAGAAAGCTAAGCCGACTAAAATGTTATGAAATATTCCATCAGACGAAAAAAAATTCAATATCTAGATCCAGAACTCTAAAATTTTTTAGAGAAAGTCGATGTCTTGGAGTTTTAAACTTTTATTGACGTTTAAGTGGCGTTTACATTTCCTAAGAATTAACGCCATCTTGATGGGAACACCGCATCGTTTTTTTTAAATACATTCCGCCTAAAATCCATCGTTTTAAATAAATAAATAAATAAATATACTGAGGCAGTTTTGGAGGTGCTTAGGACATAGGAACCAAAGTAGGCCTGAATCATTTTAATCTGACAATTACCATACAGGGGGTTAATGTTAATTCATAACTAAACTTACCATAATCGGCGTTATGTCTGTCATTCAATCACGGCCAAACAGCTGGTCCGATGGGCATGAAACTTGGCAGGGTTATAGTGGGGATCCCTAAGATGGTTTATAATGGGGTTTCATCCTTCCCTTCCCCCCCAACCGGCCCCCCCTAATTTGCTAGTATATACAATTATAATTAACTTTGTATATTTGACCAAACGATCATATGTGATCTTGATATGTTTCTGTGAAATACAAGCATTTTTTTTCTGCTTTACCATTTCTCTATACAAGGGTTTTTTATTCTTATGTAATTATTTGTATATGTTCCTGAAATAATTAATAAAATCTGCTAATTTTGTCTCTAAAACGTACTCTAACTATAGTTTGTTAAAGCCATATTTATGTCTACGGCATTTGTTTATTTATTAATTATTTTTTGACTCGTTGGGTACCGTAGCCAAATGGATCTTTTCGACAATTCTGATCGTACAGAAAAATAGGTTTATATATTTCATTATCATTTTAATGCCCAGTGAATATTGCACGGTTCCTTAAAGCTATGATTTAGGCCTCGTGTTGCCTGCAGTCGCTTGAATCTTGACGCCAAGATGTGTTTCAAGTTGTAAAGACGCTTGGTTTTATTCTTCTGTTTATCCCTCCTCGTTTATCCGGATTTGGACCCGTTACGACAACGGAAGACGAAGAAAAGAGAGACCATCATACTGTCCCTGCAACAGAGAGGAGAAAGCAGCCAGCAACAGCAGCTGCTTCCCAATAACAGCACCTGATTCCTCCTGATCACAGATCACATTTCACGGCCGCTGAGCAAACACTCGGTATACCTGACTTCTCAAGCGCCGAAACGTACGTGCAGAATTAATGTCACGGTTTGCAAACGACCTTCTTTTTTCTTTTTTTTCAGCGCCAATGAAACGAGGTCGCCTTGCATTTGCATGAGCGATTTGACGCGGAGGCTCTCGTTGTTCGTGCATCCGCTTAACCCGACGATTAAGCGGATTCGCGATGGTTTGTTGCCTTCTGTTTACCTTCGTTACCATTTAAAAGCAGGATTTTGGGGGATTTATGCGCGCTCCTTGTTTTAGTGAAAAGTAAATAATGATCCCCAGGCAGTTCAAGAATAAATGTTTTCTCTTTGCAGCCACAGTATGTTAAGGGAAATAGCTTGATGTTGAAAAATACAAAGCGTTGACTTTGTGTTGTAATAGATCCAGTAAATGTAATCGATCAATGATTAATTTATTACTTTCCCACACAGCTGGTAGATTGACCTTTACATTTCACCTTGAACCGGGAATGAAAAGATGGCGCAAGAAGACTAAATCATGAAAAGTAATGACATTTTTTAAAAGTAGCTTGAATCTCGTATTAGTAGGGGAAACATAATGCTCTCAATATCTTTCACTATAAATTATCCCATTCCGTCAGTGTATATAAGAGGGTCGAGAAGGCATACCCCAACTCTAGGGGCGTCACATAGGACACTGATACACAAAATAAGATATACCTTCTTTGGGCATACTGACATGGGGTCACTGGTGATGAACTTGAACAGTGTTCGACGAGTGACTGAAGTTGGAGTTTATTACCCCTAGACTTCTGTAAGTGCATGGTTCCACATTTTGCTTGGTCGCGTAGAGATTTACTGAAATTTTCAATTCTTTTTATAAGTTTCATTTCGTACTTGGATTGCATGAGACGTAATACACTCAGGCCTGTTCAACCAACATTAGCGACATCTGGTATGTTTATCCAAAATGGAATCACTCAGTAAAAACACCTCATTAAAATCGATTGGTTACAGCTTCAAGTACTGCTTTTGGAGAGAGAGAGAGAGAGAGAGAGAGAGAGAGAGAGAGAGAGAGAGAGAGAGAGAGAGAGAGAAGGGGCATACAAGTTACTGAGCAATCAGTAAAGAAGGAAAAAATTGAGGCTTACAAAGTTGCAGTTTCCCGTCGTAAGGAATTTTTGCCCCAAGTTCTGATGGAGTTGAAACCTTTGTCCTTCAAAGGCGATATTGAGAGACTGCCTGATATTTTTCGATATATTGGTTTCAGGATTTTAAGTGGAAAAAGTCTCTCTCTCTCTTTCTCATACCACACGCGCCTTGCGTTTTACTTTCTTCTTCAAACACACGCGTACCACAAATAATTCTCTCTCTCTCTCTCTCTCTCTCTCTCTCTCTCTCTCTCTCTCTCTCTCTCTCTCTCAAAAATTTGACCATGATCGTATGATCTTATACATAGGAACACATTTCCTGGAAGAGATGTGGTAATAAATCTGGCATGATTTTCAGCCTTAATGCATAAAAAAAAAATATATGATATGAAACTGTTTTATAACTGGGGAAAAAACCTATTTTATCTAGCAGTCTTTCAATTCTAATATTCTCCATTTATTTTCCACTTCATCCATCATAGCTGTAAACGGATTCATAATATAAGACGATATTCATTTTTTTTCTGGTAGGTTCTCTACTTTTAGAATGTTGATAGAAGCCGTTTGAGAAAATGGTCTCCTCGGAACTGTAAGAATGGCTGATATTCGCGTATTCAGTTAACTTATACCCAGAAATTCTTGTGCCTACCGTTGCAGCATTTTATATCCCATTAATATATACATGAATAAGAAATATTCTACAAATAGCTAATAACGCATCAAATCGCGAGATGCCAGATTGATGCTAATCGCAGATGCTGATTGATAGACGCTGTTAAAAGGTCTGCCAAGTCTTTCTCATTAATTTTCTCCTCTTTTCTCCATTTCCCCTATTCTCACTTCTACTCACTTCTCTCTCAGTGGCCGAGGATTCTTCCTGCAACACATTTCGGTGCCTCATCCCAAGAATGGATGTCAGGTTAGTTGACTAATGCTAACAACTTTTTAGAATAGCTCATATTAGTGCTATTGTTATTTAGGTTTTTATCAGAATTACTTTTTAGTCGGTTTATTTATAGTATACGAAATCCACAAGTATTTCATTCATATGCATATGCGACTTTGGAAAAAAGGTTCTTAAGTCTCTTGAAGGGCTAGAAATTCTTTTCTTGATGTAACAGGAGTTACTTTCATTCTAATAAACATCTCAAATAAAGATGAAAATAATAAAATAAAAATAATGGAAATAAAAATAAAACAATAATGATAAAACTAATAAACATCCACCATAATTCATGGCAATAACAAGAAATATCAGTTTTATTTTATTTAGATAAATCTAATCCTAATATATAAAATCACAAAATATTCCTTCCCCCATATTTTTCATCTTAATAATAGTGCACAAAAACGCAATATGCAGCTTAGAATAGAAAACAGTCTGTTGCAAAATTTTTCCTTTTCCTACTGTATTGTTCTGCGATGATTTTGTGGCATCATTTTTCCGTGTGACCTGACATTTCCGTGTAGGCGAAAGAGTAGGACACGCCCACATCACCCATTGTTGCGAAAACTTGATCTGAACAGAACATTTCTGGTGGCGTTAAAAAGATTTTCTTTTTCCGAAATTTATACGATTTTTTCTTCATAATTCTTTACCCAGTTTCACTATTAGCTACGGTGCATTAGGAATTGTAGATGAATGTTTGAGCAAGATTTTACAAATACAAATTCTGTTACAGAGAGAGAGAGAGAGAGAGAGAGAGAGAGAGAGAGAGAGAGAGAGAGAGAGAGAGAGACAAATCATTATTTTTAGCTGTCTTCGTGGACCTGGTCACGTCAGTGGGCTATTGCACGTCAAAAATAACCTCGCATGGTTATATATATATATATATATATATATATATATATATATATATATATCTATATATATATATATATATATATATATATATATATATATATATATATAATAGCATACCACTTAGGACTTTATGTTGACTCTGAACAATTTTTATCTCAAACTGTTTTTGTGTTTTAATGACAACTATACAACTATACCAGCAAATAAACTCGTGCATAGAACACAAATCTGCATTCTATTCTTCGTCTTGATACCACCTAGTTAGCCTTTAGGCATCAGCTTGGCCCATTACCACTCCTTCAGATTCGTCAAGTTTATCACAAGTTTCACTTACAGTTATGGAAGGCTATGTGGGTGCCAAAAGCGATTGGCACTCATTTACGGTCGCGTGTATAGTCCTTATTTCATCGTCATCATTGTCCATTACTCTTTCTCAAAATCTGACTCAAAATTCCCAATTCTTATTGTATTTGACATTCTTCTTCTCGTCTCTTATATCCATTTCATCATCCTCCTTCCTTTCCTCTTTCACCACATTCCAGAATTCGTTCCCCGCCAGTAACCTGGAATCCTCTCTCCTTCCTGGACTCAGTCATCATCCTCCTTCTTCTTGGCAATTATCCTCGGGGAAACTTTTCCGTGGAGAATAATAATGGAGAGTTAGTCTTCGTCAGGACAGACTAAATGAAAACGTCCCCACAATTCGTCGGAGGTTTTGCTCATTTTACTCGTTTAATTATAATTCAATTAATCAATTAGGAAATTAGTTTCCGAATTAATCCGTTCCTTTGGCTGCTTTATTTTTACTTGCGAGATTTCGGCGGCTTGTGTGTTTGGTTATTAGTTTGTCTGTGTAATTTATTAAATTAAAGGAAATGTATATGTAAGATATTTTAATAATTGGTTTCCTTGGTAAACTACCTTCCTTTACGAATGTCGACTGCCATTCACGAGTGTGACAGATACCTACAAAATGGGCGTGATCTGTCAGCGTTATTTTTCAAATTGTTCAGTAAACATTCAAATATTACACTTTATTACTTTCGTACAGTTATGGAATAGTACGTCGCCGATATGCACATGAAACAATATGGTTTTAGAAGTAGATGAATTAGAGGCTACCTTAAAGTATTTGGCCAAGTAAAAGGGTCTTGAAAGCAGAGTGGGAAAAGTACTTACATATCAGATGTTTCTAAAGCTGTAGATTCATAGAGCGAGTGCACTCTGAATCCTTAATTTCCTGGGAGTGAGGGAGTGAACTCATATAAAAACACTGCAGTATCTTTGAAGAAGCTTTTGTTCTTACTGAAACGTATTTTTTTTTTCTAGGAATTGTATCAAGTGCTTCTGAAACCGTACAATTTTTTTCTAATTTATTCTTCAGACAGTGAGAGGTGTACTGGGAATACAAGCTCTTGGTGTGTGTATATATGTGTAGCAGTACACGAAGTTTTTTCTTTAGAAATCGCTACAACTAGAAGCAAAACTTGCTTGCATATGAATTATTTCTGATTTCATTTCATTCCTCTGCCGTCTCGCACCACCCGTCGTAAGCATCACAGGACTTCTGAATACCAGCGCACTATTTTGCACTCATTCATCGCCAAACAATTACCATTTCTCAGCTAATCCTTTTGCCCTCAGCCCCGATACAAAAACTCCAGTTGTATATTATAGCAGATGATGGAAATTTCTCTTTGGAAGCGCCGGTCTCTCGAATCGTCAGCTCTTCAGATTTGCGAGATGTCGGCGTTTCCATTTGTATACTTGGAAATAAGTCGGTCTCTGCTGCATGAATAAGCGACGGTCAATAGATCATTCGTATGAAAGTGAAATGACGAGCTTTCAATTAGGACCCACGTTATATGTTTGGGAATCTTGGAATTTGAATACAGATTGCTTTTCACTCTGTCGTTAGATAAATACATACAACACACACACATATATATATATTTATATAATATATATATATATATATATATATATATATATATATATATATATATATATATATATATGTATATACATACATACATACATACATAGAAGGTGTCCATAAACTCCCAGTACCATTGCGAGTATTAATAGCTCGGAATGGTACTGGGACTTTATGGACAACTTGCATATATATATATATATATATATATATATATATATATATATATATATATATATATATATATATATATATATATATATGTGTGTGTGTGTGTGTGTGTGTGTGTGTGTGTATTATATATGTGTGCGTGTGTGTGTGTATTTTGCGATCAAAAAAATAAAACATACACATATACATGTTAGAAGTATTGGGAAAAGTCACACTCCAAACCTCACTCAGGAACAGCATCAAATATCCGATAAATGCATTGCATATACGAGTCACAGTGAGACCCTAGAAACCATCAAAATGGGCGATGGGGTTCAATAAACAAAAGCTCTGACTGGATATTGACAATACAGAAGCTGGATATTTAAAAAAAATAATAATAATGTTGAATATTTAACCCGTTCGTTCAAGTGTTCATTGTGGCAATTCCAAAACCTGGAACGGATTCCTGACGACCTGAGTGGACTTGGTGATTACAAGTTCTTCGTCTGTCGATTATGGATTATCATCTCTCTCTCTCTCTCTCTCTTCTCTCTCTCTCTCTCATCGTCTCTCTCTCTCTCTCCTCTTTCTCTCTCTCTGAGTAGATTTGAGTCTGACGTAACGTCCTGAGGATTGTTGGTGGCCGTAAATATTGTCGAAAACAGCCTAATCAATTTCGTCAATTTCTCTCGCGTTTATGTCTTCTTATGAAGTCTTGTTCTTGAAATAATCGCTTGACAGAGTAATATTTTCCTCTCATATTTATGGACAGAATTTGTTTAAAACGTCTGCTATCCGTGTACGAAGAGGCAAACCATTTTTTTTGGTGTAGGTCATTGCTTTCAGATGTGTGGCAAGATTTTTTTTTTATCAAGAATGACAGATATCTTTGTTTTTTTTTAAATTTACTGATCGTTTTTAGGGATAAATTTTTGGTTTCTATTCTAATAATAGGCTTGAAGCTGTTCAATTTGTGATTCAGAATGGGATGTGTCCTTAAATGCCACTGATTCTAATCAGTTTCATATCATGCAAATGTGAACAGCAAAATAAGAAGACGTATATATATATATATATTATATAGTTATATATATATATATATATATATATATATATATATATATATATATATATACATATAAAGGTTCCAGATGAGCTATTATATCAGAATTCAGCAGGGTCCATCAAAAACATCATAAAATCCATGATTTATTACAAAGAAACGTTTCGCACATAAATTTAGTGCATCATCAGTTGTAAAATTAAACAGTACTCATTATAATATTGGAAATGGACAGTAAAATAAAATAATAAAAACATCAAAAAATTAGATGAAAAACTTAAGAATTAACATTATTTTCTTTTTTTTAAGTCACAAGAATTGTGTCAATAGTAAATATGAAACGCACAGCTTTGGTTGAAAAATTTATTCCATAATTAGAAGAAGACGTAAGTAAATATCCCCAAACGAGGCTCAGTTATATAGTATATCTTCAATAACGTTTTGTTTAGTCTGTTGGAAATTTGGAAACTCCATTTTAAGAAAAAAATGGGTTAAAATGAGAGATAACATTCAAATTTCAAATGAGGGAACACGGCGGGGGGAATGTGAAAGAAAGAGATAAAGAGAGCGATATTATCAGATTCGTTTCAAGAGAAAAGAAACGAGGTCATTAAAAGGCAATTTTCGTTTCCCGGTACGATATTATTCCATTTCACGGCTGCCGGATGATGTTGGCGGGGCTACAGTTCGAAACCACGACCGTGGAAGGAAGGTCAGGAGAGGATGGAGCTCGAATTCTGCAAAGGGAGAGAGAGAGTAGGAGTCCTAGGTAGCGGTAGCTGTATACACAAATGGATATTACAAAAAAAATAAGATAGAGAGGGAAAATATGAGTTCTAGGCATGGTTGCTTTATACACAGGGATATAAAAATAAGAGAGAAAATATGATTGGTATTTATTGGTAACTGTATACACAAAGGTATATATAAAAAAAAAAAACTTGTGTCGTTATGAAAAAGACGGCCTAGAAATAATTTGGTCTCTAGTGTTGAAGGTTAGTCAGTTGTAGCCATTCTCAAATGGCCTTTTCTCCTCTCTCTCTCTCTCTCTCTCTCTCTCTCTCTCTCTCTCTCTCTCTCTCTCTCTCTCTCTCTCTCTCTCTCTAGGTTCCTCGTAAATAATATCAGTTACTTATAAGAAAGTTATGCTCATAAGTTTTACAAAGATTCTCTCTCTCTCTCTCTCTCTCTCTCTCTCTCTCTCTCTCTCTCGATTTGTCTGTGTAACACTAAGAACCTTGGCTTGAATATTGTATTTACCCCGAAAAAGATTTATTTATCATTCAGCTGAACATATCATGAGAGAAACAAGGAATCTGTTAAATACGAATTAAATAATAAGTGAACTGAATTGTATTTCATCTCACTTCCGAGGAAGCACATCTGGCATTCTGTGACATTAATAGCTTTTTTTTTCCTTCATAAAAAATGGAGAGATATAAAGGTTGAAAAACGGACTCTGTCCTTTCATTAGAGGCTTACTCCGCAAAAATCGAATACTCTCATGAACACAGCTGATGACCCAAATTCTCCCAAAAACTAATGTTATTTTCTGTTGGCCCATATTTCTTTGGAATCCAACTTTTATATTTTACTTTGAAGTTATGGGATACATACTAATTAATCGTTTTTTGGGGGATGGGTTACAAATTTCTGAATTTTCATTCAAGATGCGTTTTATATCAACGGAAAAGAACCAATATCAATCATCACTAACTAGTTAAATTAATCGAACTGATTTGTGAAATGATTCTGTGACAGTTGAAAAATAAACAAAGAAAGAAATCATAGGATTAAGACATCCGCTATTAGATCAGCCTAAATACAAGGCATACCGGACACCAGTACCTAAACGCAATCTTTTGCTTCCAGAAAAAATTCTATCCTAAGTTCGTTAACCTCTACCTCCCTTTTTGCTAAGAATCACGTCATAGTGCCGTTATTAAAATTACCAAGTCATACTCAGTCATGATTGCATTAACCTCGTAAGTATCAGTCTTTTATTACTCCAGCCTTCATCTTCTCTTTGGCTTGGTTTTCT
The DNA here is from genome assembly GCF_015104395.2 of Macrobrachium nipponense. Taxonomy (NCBI): domain Eukaryota; kingdom Metazoa; phylum Arthropoda; class Malacostraca; order Decapoda; family Palaemonidae; genus Macrobrachium; species Macrobrachium nipponense. The sequence continues at coordinate 16,232,815 of NC_087204.1, read as the reverse complement.
GTAATTCTTGCACCCACATCAATTGTTTTTGTGATTCTTCTCAATAGGAAGTTAGTTGGAATTTAACTTCTTGAATGTAACTCTCTGTATCGTGGGCTGCCCACTTGGTATCTGATATTGTTTCTGTTTGCGTGAGACTTCAAACGTGTATGTTGATCATCCACCACCCTCTAATCATCAAAATGACCAAATTGCAGCCCTCTAGCCTCTGAAAAAAAGGTGTTTCGCGTTGAGTTAAAGAAACGGGAAATTTAGGATAGGATATTATGATTTATTTATTAGAAGGATGTAAAAATGAATAATACTCATACAAAATAGAACAGAACAATGATTTAAGATAGAATATAGTGATTTCATTTTAATTTTCGTTGGTGAAACAATATGCTATTTGACCGTAGATTTTAGCACGCCCCTCGATTTATCTTGAGGTATCGGAAAAATGGCTTGTTTTTTTTTTTTCATTAATTTGTCGCATTATACAGTAAAAACAGACAGAAATGTGCTATCAAAGAGTACATAGAAAACAGTGAAGAGAGTTGATTAAAATGATCCTTCAACAGACACAGCAGCAAAGGCTTCTAGATTAACTCGAATCCATAACATCAGAACCGTCATGTGGACAAGTCAACAACAGCGTAAAGTTGAAACTTCGAGACTTCAAGACAAAAGCTGTTAAAAAGTTACGTATATAGTCCTTTATCACATATATCTCTCTCTGTCAAGTTTTGCAGACTTTCAAGTCATATATTTGACTTCTCTTCTTCCGGAATGGCGCTCAGGGCTGTCAAGTTATGGAAATCTATATTTGTTGTGAGCTTTTATACAAGAAAAAGGCCAATATCAAAACGAACTTCAAGTCCTCGAAGTACCCGAGATGTGATATTCAAGGGAACTGTTTCGTAACATGGAGAGAGAGAGAGAGAGAGAGTCTCTGAGTACTCAAGATTTATTTAAGGAAAGTTATTCGTAACCTGAGAGAGACACACAGACAGAAAGACTGACTGAAATATAGCCAAAAAAAAACTAACTATTAACCGTCACCATTTTTCTCTCTCTCCTTCGCCTATACATTTAACTTTTCGCTATTTTTGACAAATAAAAGCTAACAAAGTAAATGCCTATGGTCCCATTGCCTTCCATATCGTTCCTCATCAATTTCTAGTTGGTATTGTTTTGAGGTAAAAAAGTTCTTGTGTTTTTCCAATGCTGGGAAACTATTGAAAAAATAATTATTCTTTGCTTTCAAACACCCTTTTACATGACCTTGCAACCTGCACTGTGTATAAAGCAATTAAGATTATTTTGATTATTTTTAATTACAATGAAGGCATTGAAATTCCCGTTCTTTTCCATGTATGAGACGCGCGTAATACACTAAGTGAATAAAAATGAAATAGTCCATTTCCTAATATCAATGAAAAATAGAACGTTCGTTTATACAAGATGTAAGAGAGGTTACATTTGGGCGCAGGAACGCAAATCGCAGCTTTGTTTCAAAGACTCCCCTGAAACTCCTTTCTTTCTTAATCAGCCAATTGACTTTCCATTTCGGTACAATTTTCGTTTATCTGTTTGATTTCTTCCATCCTCGATGCCACAAGACCAGACTTTCTGGAATGCAAAACAACTGGGCTTTGGGCTGTTCTCTGCTTTATGAAAAAAAGAGAGAGTATTGGGAATGGATAAAAACACTCATTTTTCATAATCTTTGCTTAAGATATCTCTCTCTCTCTCTCTCTCTCTCTCTCTCTCTCTCTCTCTCTCTCTCTCTCTCTCTCTCTCTGGAGAAAGTTTTGTTTATTGTAATAGAAATGTCAATGTTTTCCAATGCCTTTTACACAGTTTCCTTACAATACACCTTCTATCATTGCAGGGGGGAAATAACCCCAAAGGGTTATATGCCCTTCCTGCTCTACGCAAGTGACTTTGGGGTTAGATATATACACTTTCTCTGTCCTGGGAAGTTATCCAGCGCAGCAGACTATAACCAACAGGTAAAATAAATAAATCCCAAATTAGTCCAGAGAAACATGAAATATTTTTTTTCAGGTGCTGAAGACGTTCCCCACAGGGATCGAACTGTGATCTCTGGCGAGTGAGGCGAGGTTGCTATATGTATATATAAATATATACATATATAATGTGTGTGTATGTATGTATGTATTTGTGTGTGTGTGTGTGTTAGGAAATTGATATTAAGAAAAGGACGACATATTATATTATTTTTATGTACGTATAAGTTTCTGTGTTGAGTAAAATGTATGGATGAAAAATCATACACTGCATATGCTAATATTCATGTCCCAGCTGAAACTGTTAATTAATTATCCTATAAGTAAGGGGTACGTTTTCGGCAACAATACAAAATTTTGAACGTTATTATAATAGAGTCATTTCATAAATCGCTACTTACCTTTTCAAAATGATATTTTTCATTTCACATTACCTTTTAATTCGTGTAATGAGTATGACGCCGTGAACGGGGAATAAAAGGACAAATTATGCCAATAATAACATTATTATCTATTCTAGACTTGTCTGAGTTATTGTAAATCATAACCTCATTTTCACCCGGTTTAGCGAAACAAAGGCTCGAATTAAGTTGTAAACAAACTGCAAACCGTAAGAGTTTGAGTGATATCAAATAATTGCTTCATATGACCACTCCAAATACATTCGGTCGTGTCACATTGGGCAACAAATGTCGTTGTCTTTGAATGCGTTGAAGTTGAACACGCCAGAGCCCTTGCATAATTAATTTCCAAGAATTTTTGCAGACCCTTGCTTGCAAGCAACGTTGAAATATGCATGTGGCTGAATTCAGCATGCCAAGAGGGGGTAAAGAGACCGTGCTGCTGCTTGATGCATGCATACTTCAAACAATTGCAGACTTGATTACTCCTAGTTTTTGGCAGCAGGTTTTATTTTTTTCACCTGAATGTTCTTTACGACGCGTTGTATTCGCGCTAGTTTCTCTGTATTGAGGCATTATTTCTGATATACGATAATTTTTTTTCTGCCTCTTGAATCAGTGATGTAATATTTATGAATGTGCGTCTTTCTACTGATTATATATTCTCATATATAGACATTTATACGTATATCTGTCTGTAAGTGTAGATTTGTGCGTCATACCTGTAAATATTGAGATTTATGGAGAGAGAGAGAGAGAGAGAGTGAGAGAGACAGAGAGAGAGAGAGAGAGAAAGTGGGCGAGGGGTCTATTAATAAAGCATCTACATTCGTAGTGTATCCTAATCTATTTGTCATGACAAGCGAGGAAATATCACAGCGCATCATTAGGAAAATCTGAAAAAATAAAATTCTATTCATGAACTTGTCTTATGATTCACCCAATTCTAATTCAGACTCAGGACTCTGTTATCGCTGATTCCGTGCAGCTTATCTCCGGTAACTTTCATTATTTCCGCTTTTGCTTATCTCACATTTTCCTGTTTCTCCTGATTGTAGGTTATCGTCGAATTTTACAGTTTTTCTTTATTTTCTCTGCATTTATATTCTTGCCGATGTTCTTTGGAAACTTGCAAATGGTCGCATTATTTGTTCTTGTATTATTCGCGAGTTGTACGCAATATATTGGCAGTATATATATATATTAGAATCATCCCTATAGAGATTTAGTAAAATTATATGCTTTATGTATGTGTGTGTGAGTGCGTGCAATTTGTGTGTGCGCGTGTACAAATAAATTCTTCTATTAAAACAGGACACATCTCAAGTATAAAAGGCCCATTAAAGCACTCTGCTTTAAAGCAAAGGAATATATTTCGGTGGACTGACTTCCACCCTTACCAAGTATATATATATATATATATATATATATATATATAGTATATATATATATATATATATATATATATATATATATATATATATATATATATATATATATATATAGGATTTGTGTTTGTGAGTAAATGTGGACATATCTACCTGTATAGACCTTTCACCTGTCTAAATTCCCTCTTTCTGAACTTTCCTCAAACGCTTTCATGACAAGGGCGAGAAAAAACACTCTAGTGAGGAGCAATAACTGGTCGGTGTAATTTTGCAATAGCAAGTACAAAAGGTTTCCTAAACTTTCGACTTCAAAGTCGCTCGATGGTTTTGAAACTGAATAGCTGTTGTTGAAAGATCGGACGCCTCCCCCCCCCCCCACTTTTTTTTTTTTTTTTTTTATTTTTTTTTTTTTTTTTTTTTTTTCAACTACCTCTAATGCCCTCATTCATCGACGCAGAAAACAGGGTCAGTCAACACTTGATATCAGAAATGTCAAGGTTTCAGGCAAGTGGGAGGACGGACGCATTTGACAATTTCTTAACAAAAACTTTATATTTGAACTAACACCCCAAAAACAAAATATTGCCTTTCATTTTAAGCGATAAGAAAGCGTATCTACTGGTTTAATTGATATTTGCATTGTCCGTCTAATGCTCTGAGACAGATGGCTAGAATGTTTTTTTTTTCTTTTTTTTTCCCTGGTGGTAGGAAGAGAAAACTGGAGTAAGTGGTAAGAATCCTATTAGGTTCGTGAATGCTATTCTAGTCAAATTGAATCCAAATAAGTTCCTCTAGTTGATAGTCACTCCTCAATTACCTGCACAAGGCGATTCATACAAAATTTCATAGTTGTTTTAGTCATGGATACTACTATATCTCGGCGTCAATAACCTCGTTGTTGCGACGCCAGCAAGAACTAATTAATCAATCAATCAACTACTATATCTATTGAAAATGTTTCAGATTTATTCGTGGACAAGTAGCGTCATTAACGCCCACATAACATTTCAAATTATTAAGTGTTTTTGTTTCTGGAAAATCACTTTACAGTCAATCTGACCTAGGCGTAACAGTCCAGCTCATCATGACGATGTTTTCTTTAAGTAATATCCAATCACTGTACGGAAATGACTCAGTCACGTTACAATTGAGTTATAATGCAATACGGAATTATCATCGGGATTAATTTTCATACGAATATGAGCAGATTTACATTGATTATTCTGTGCAAGAGTCCTATATATACCTTTGACGAACTCGCGTTATTACATTTGCTTAATCAATGAGCGAATACACAAAGGGAACCCAATTAACCCAGATGAATCAAAGAGTTTACAGTTACTACAAATGCCAGTCCTCCGCTGTAGACTGAAATGCAAATCGTCCCAACTGCAGAAAAAAAAAAAAGTGTTTTGTTGACATTCATAAAGCCTCTCTTTGTGTTTGTTTTAAAAATATTGCTCTGCAAGCCCATGATGACAGAGTATATAATGAAATTGTACAGATATATATATACTATGCCCGCACGTGTGCCTACATATATTACTGAAGTCTTTCGAGTAAAGCCACGGTGCCCAAACTGAATAGGGAACGGAAATGGTTGACAGATTAGGGTGGAATTCAAACTTGCCTTAAGATTGCATCATCTCAGAGATAAAAATTTTTTACTAATCATTTTTTTTTAAGATTAGCATTTGGATTATGACGCGATTTTCAATTTCCATACTTCAAATATAACTTACTATGCTTTGAATCGTTTCAAGAGTCTTCAATTACCTGAAAATTGTGTGGGAAAAAAAAACATTTTATCCCTGTCATTGTGAAATAAAATGATAGTACTGATACGAGACATAATTTTTATTTTTCATATATATATATATATATATATATATATATATATATATATATATATATATACATATGTTGTACTATTAACTTTACAATTAATGCATTTCTTAACAAAGTTCTTAAGTAAATATATATATATATATATATATTATAATATATAATATATATATATATATATATATATATATATATATATATATATATATGAATAATTCTTACATCGAACCGTGATCCATTTATATATCAATTCAAGCTACAAATGTCCTTTAATATCTAAATTCACTTTACCTCCCAATGATATATTTTCATATATGTACCGAAGGGGAATTTTTTAGTTGATAACAAATTTCGTCCCCCCATGGGATCGAACCACCGTCCAAGTGGACGGGGGGACGGGGACGAAATCAGGACAGTCAGTGACGCTATCCAATCAGCCAACAGAGACGCTATAAGTTCATATCGATTCTGACCTTACAAAAATCACCCTCGACCTCGGTGCTTTCGTAATTAGAATCGATATGGAAAGACCCCGTCTACCATGTTAGCCATTCGAGCTTTTGACAGCACGTAGCCCTTTTGTTCTGAATAATTATCACACTCGACCGTGATCCATTTATATATCAATTCATGCTCACAATGTCCTTTTAATATCTAAAATTCACTTTACCTCCAAATGATATATTTTCATATATGTACCGAAGGGGAATTTTTAGTTGATAACAATTTCGTCCCCCCATGGGATCGAACCACCGTCCAAGTGGACGGGTGGACGAATCAGGACAGTCAGTGACCGCTATCCAATCAGCCAACAGAGACGCTATAAGTTCATATTCGATTCTTGGGGGGGGGGGGGGGGGGGGGGGACTTTACAAATCACCCTCGACCTCGGTGCTTTCGTAATTAGAATCGATATGGAACCCCGTCTACCATGTTTAGCCAATTCGAGCGTTTGACAGCACGTAGCCTTTTGTTATGAATAATTATCACATCGAACCGTGATCCATTTATATATCACTTCAAGCTACAATGTCCTTTAATATCTAAATTCACTTTACCAATCCCAAATGATATATTTTCATATATGTACCGCGAAGGGGAATTTTTTAGTTGATAACAATTTCGTCCCCCCATGGGATCAAACCACCGTCCAAGTGGACGGGGACGAAATCAGGACAGTCAGTGACGCTATCCAATCAGCCAACAGAGACGCTATAAGTTCATATCGATTCTGACCTTACAAATCACCCTCGACCTCGATGATAAGAGGAGAGAAATCGGTCATCAGAGATCAAAGACTCGTTTTTTAGGACCGGGCTCTCTCTCTCTCTCTCTCTCTCTCTCTCTCTCTAGATGGAAGTTTACCTCTTTAGAAACAGCAATTGACTTTACAGGTGCAATGAGGGATTGGTGAATAACCTGCCCACAAAATGAGAGCGTTTTTTTTCTTTGTATCTTCGTCATCTTCGACACGAGAGCATTTTTCAGCCACCTTACGTCACGTAAGGTTGCGATTTGTTGCTAGTGAGAGCGATGGGTCTTTCGACACTGACGGAACAGGTCTGATTTGCTGTCTCTTAAGTCACACGTTTGAAAATATAATGTCGTGATTTCTACTTAAGAACAATATATATATATATATATATATATATATATATATATATATATATATATATATATATATAGTATATATATATATATATATATATTAACAAAAATCATAATTAACTAGCAAAAGGTCACCGTCGTTTATAAACAGTACCTACACCAGGTCGCTGACTTCCATAATGATAATAATTGTAAATGGTGAATTGGAGACAAACTCTCCCTAAATAATCTTCAATCATCCCAGAGAGAGAGAGAGAGAGAGAGAGAGAGAGAGAGAGAGAGAGAGAGATGATTTACCAAAGCTGTATATAATCATCATCATCATAATCATCGGTGTCACGGATAAATGTCATCGACTCAGGGCCGCTGCTCCTCCTGTTGCAGATTTCATGAGGCGTAATAAATGTGAGTCGGGAAAAATTTGGTTTGTTTGATGTGTCACTGAATAATAAAACATTGTCGGATTTTGATGACTGCGAACTGTGACATTTTGGGCCGCTCATTAAACGGATCATTACTCCCGGATTAAGGTTCGCCTACGGATTTATTTAGATCCTCTGTTGATTACCCGTGCCTGTGCGTCGGTTTGTACTAAAGAGTGTATGTATATGTGTGTGTACTCTTATACTCTTATATATATATATATATATATATATATATATATATATATATATATATATATATATATATATATATATATATGCATGGCATGTTGCATTAAGTTACAAATATCATTAAATATCCAATTCGCTCCAACTCGCAATTAATATATTTTCATGTATGTTAACCGAAGGGGAATTTTTTTAGTTGGTAATAATATCTTCCTCCCGTGGATTCGAACCAGCGCACAGAGGAAGGTAATTATTATCAACTAAAAAATTTCCCATTCGATTACGCACATGAAAAAAAATATATTGACTCTGAGGTAGAGCGAATTGGATATCAAAGGACATTTTTTAGATTATACATGTATATGAATCGCGGTGATGTGATAAAATGTATATATATATATATATATATATATATATATATATATATATATATATATATATATATATATATGTGTGTGTGTGTGTGTGTGTGTGTGTGTGTGTGTGTGTGTGTGTGTGTGTGTGTGTGTATAATTCTTACTGTACAAATAAAGTTCATATAAGTATAAATTCAGTCAGGTAATCTTGCACATTGGAGACTCCCATGGGCCCCCTGTAATTAATCTCTCTACATCATATTTTTTCCTTCGTTCGTCTCCGTCTATTTCTGTTTGGGCGTCCGACGTCCTCAACGTGACCTGCTTTGATCACCGCAAAATCTCTCCTCCGCACGAGCGCCCGAAGTTTAGTAATGCGTGTGCGGTGGACTCGTTGTTGAACTGTAATAATCGCCTTTCCTTGGCTCTTCTCTCTTCTGCGAGGTAGAATTAATCTAGGCTCCGCCAGGAAATTACTTCGTGCAAGGGTCTCCTACTTCTACCCAACGCCTCGCTAATCTTCAGGGATATAGAGTTGCTAGCTTACCAAGCGTAGATGTATTAAAGTTCTGACAGTTTCTGTAAATTATATTAAGATAAGAGTCATTACAAATTTAGATAAGTCTCTTCGGTTCTGTTCTTGCAACGTCAAACGCTCGTACAATTAAAATCTAGAATGCCTTCTGGTGCATATATTAGTTCTTGCTGTTATGGACATTTAAGCAAAATTAAACCATGGGGAACGATGTAGAAAGACGTACCAATAAATATATTGACTGGCAGTGAGACAGACAGACAGACAGGCAGGCAGACAAAAAGAACGTTATAACGTCAACTTTTGCAGTTAACATGCTCGACAAATGTAAGATATCTATTTAAACCTCAGTTCCACTATCATTACTAATTGTAAGTACTAAAACCCTTCCCTTTGAGAACTTTTCCCGAATATTATGAAGGAAAAAATATTCCTTTAACGCACGGATTTCCCTAAACGCCAAAAAACTTTATACAAAATAAGCTTCTTTATATATGGAGGTGATCAGAAAGCTAAGCAGACTAAAAGTTATGAAATATTCCATCAGACGAAAAAAAGTCAATATCTAGATCCAGAACTCTAAAAGTTTTTTAGAGAAAGTCGATGTCTTGGAGTTTTTAAACTTTTTTATTGACATTTAAGTGGCGTTTACATTTCCAAAGAATTAACGCCATCTTGATGGGAACACCGCATCGTTTTTTAAATAAATTCCGCCTAAAATCCAACGTTTTAAATAAATAAATAAATAAATATATGAGGCAGTTTTGGAGGTGCTTAGGATATAGGAACCAAAGTAGGCCGTGAATCATTTTAATCTGACAATTACCAAACGGGGTTAAAGTTAATTCATAAACTAAACTACCATAATCGGCGTTATGTCGTCATTCAATCACGACTGGTCCGATGGGCATGAAACTTGGCAGTGATATGGTGGGGATCCCGAAGATGGTTAATAATGAGGTTTCATCCTACCCTTTCCCAACAACTATTTGCAAGTATATACAATTATAATTAACTTTGTATATTTGACCAAACGATCATATGTGATCTTAATATGTTTCTGTGTAATACAAGCCTTTTTTTCTGCTTTACTCTTTCTCTCTATACACGGGTTTTTTATTTTATTTAATTATTTGTATATGTTTCCTGAAATCATTAATAAAATCTAACTAATTTTATCTTTTAAAAACGTTCGTACTATATTTGATGAAGCCATATTTCTATGTACGGCATCTATTTATTTATTATTTATTTTTGGACTCGTTGGGAACCGTAGCCAAATGGATCTTTTCGGCAATTCTGATCATACAGAAAAATAGGTTTATATATTTCATTATCATTTTAATGCCCAGTGAATATTGCACGGTTCCTTAAACAAGCTATGATGTAGGCCTCTTGTAGCCTGCAGTCGCTTGAATCTTGACGCCCAAGATGTGTTTTTAAGTTTGTAAAGACGCCTTTGTTTTATTTCTTCTGTTTATCCCTCCTCTTTCATCCGGATTTGGACCCGTTATGACAACGGAAGACGAAAAAAGAGAGACCATCATCACTGTCCCTCCCTGCAACAGAGAGGAGAAAGCAGCCAGCAACAGCAGCTGCTTCCCAATCACAGCACCTGATTCCTCCTGATCACAGATCACATTTCACGGCCGCTGAGCAAACACTCGGTATACCTGACTTCTCAAGCGCCGAAACGTACGTGCAGAATTAATGTCACGGTTTGCAAACGACCTTCTTCTTTTTTTCTTTTTTTTTTCAACGCCAATGAAACGAGGTCGCCTTGCATTTGCATGAGCGATTTGACGCGGATGCTCTCGTTGTTCGTGCATAAGCTTCACAAGACGATTAAGCGGATTCGCGATGGTTTGTTGCCTTCTGTTTACCTTCGTTACCATTTAAAAGCAGGATTTTGGGGGATTTATGCGCGCTCCTTGTTTTAGTGAAAAGTAAATAATGATCCCAGGCAGCATTCAGAATAAATGTTTTCTCTTTGCAGCCACAGTATGTTAAGGGGAATAGCTTGATGTTGAAAAATACAAAGCGTTGACTTTGTGTTGTAATAGATCCAGTAAATGTAATCGATCAATGATTAATTTATTACTTTCCAACACAGCTGGTAGATTGACCTTTATATTTCACCTTGAGCCTGGAATGAAAAGATGGCGCAAGAAGACTAAATCATGAGAATTAATGACATTTTATTTAAAAAGTAGCTTGAATCTCCTATTAGTAGGGGAAACATAATGCTCTTAATATCTTTCACTATAAACTATCCCATTCCGTCAGTGTATATAAGAGGGTCGAGAAGGCCTACCCCAACTCTAGGGGCGTCACATAGGACACTGATACACAAAATAAGATACCTTCTTTGGGCATTCTGACTTGGAGTCACTGGTCGAACGTGAACGAACTTTGAACAGATGTTCGACTAGTGACTGAAGTTTGAGTTTATTACCCCTAGACTTCTGTAAGTGCATTGTTCCACATTTTGCTTTGTTACGTAGAGATTTACTAAAATGGTGATGTGGTACAAATCTGATCAAATTTTCGATTCTTTTTGTTCATTTCGTACTAGATTGCATGAGGACGTAATACACTCAGGCTTGTTCAACCAGCATTAGCGACATCTGGTATGTTTATCCAAAATGGAATCACTCAATAAAAACACCTCATTAAAATTGATTGGTTACTGCTTCAAGTACTGCTTTTGGAGAGAGAGAGAGAGAGGCTTACAAAGTTGCAGTTTTCCCGTCGTAAGGAATTTTGCCCCAAGTTCTGATGGAGTTGAAACCTTTGTCCTTCAAAGGCGATATTGAGAGACTGCTGCTATTTTTCGATATATTGGTTTCAGGATTTTAAGTGGAAAAAGTCTCTCTCTCTCTCTTTTTCTCATACCACACGCGCCTCGCGTTTTACTTTCTTCTTCAAACTCACGCGTACCACAGATAATTCTCTCTCTCTCTCTCTCTCTCTCTCTCTCTCTCTCTCTCTCTCTCTCTCTCTCTCTCTCAAAATTTGACCATGATCGTATGAACTTATCCATACACATGTACATTTCCTGGAAGAGAATGTGGTAATAATCTGACATGATTTCAGCCTTCATGCTAAAAAAAGTATGATAATGAAACTCGTTTTATAACTGGGGAAAAAAAACCTATTTTACCTAGCAGTCTTTTCAATTCTAATTTCTCCATTTATTTTCCACTTCATCCGTCTAGCTGTAAAAGGGATTCATAATATAAGACGATATTCCTTTTTCTTGTAGGTTCTCTACCTTTTTAGAATGTGATAGAAACCGTTTTTGAGAAAATGGTCTCCACAGTACCGTAAGAATGGCTGATATTCGCGTATTCAGTTAACTTATAACCAGAAATTCTTGTTTCGGTGATAACATGTACCTACCGTTGCAACATTTTATATGCAATTAATGTATACATGAATAATAAGTGATATTCTACAAATCGCTAATAACCACAGCAAATCGCGAGATACCAGATTGATGCTAATCGCAGATGCTGCTAGATAGACGATGTTAAAAGGTCTGCTAAGTCTTCCTCATTAATTTATTCCCCTTTTCTTCATTTCCCAAATGCATAAGAGTCCATTCACTTCTTCTCACTTCTGCTCACTTCTCTCTCAGTGGCCGAGGATTATTCCTGCAACACATTTCGGTGCCTCATCCTAAGAATGAATGTCAGGTTAGTTGACTAATGCTAACAACTTTTTAGAATAGCTCATATTAGCGCTATTGTTATATAGGTTTTTATCAGAATTACTTTTTAGTCGGTTTGTTTATAGTATACGAAATCCAGAAGTATTTCATTCATATGCGACTTTGGAAAAGAAGTTTTTTAAGTATTTTGAAGGGGCAGAAATTATTTTCGTTGGTAACAGGAGTAGTTACCTTCATTCTAATAAACACCTCAAATAAAGATGAACATAATAAAATAAAATAATGGAAATAAAAAATAAAACAATAATGAAAAAACTAATAAACACCCCACATAATATTATGGCAATGAGGAGACATATTAGTTTTATTTTATTTAGATAAATCTAATCCTAATATATAAAATCACAAAATATTCCTTCCCCCATATTTTCATCTTAATAATACTGCACAAAAACGCAATATGCAGCTTAAAATAGAAAACAGTGTTAAAAAATATGACCTACTGTATTGTTCTGCGATGATTTTGCGGCATCATTTTTCCGTGTGACCTGACATTTCCGTGTAGGCGAAAGAGGAGGACACGCCCACATCACCCATTGTTGCGAAAACTTGATCTGAACAGAACATTTCTGGTGACGTTAAAAAGATTTTTTTCCCGGATATTTATAAGATTTTTCTACATAATTCTTTACCCAGTTTCGCGTTTTTTTTTATTTTTTATTTACGTAATTTCTTACAATGGATCACTA
>NC_087204.1:16197137-16209637 GCF_015104395.2 Macrobrachium nipponense | reverse complement strand
TACTGCATCTGGTGAGCAACTGAAGAGCTCCCGGTTATAGTTGATGGTTTTATACCCTCCAGGACTTAAGAGTTAATCACCTCCTGCTTATTTAATAAAGGCAGAGCGTCTATCATAAATTGACCGACAAAGTCAAATATTTCAAATTTCTCTTTCCTTATACCAACCTATTGATGGAACAGGATGATTCCTTTAAAATGCTGCAGCACTTTAGTATTATAAAAGATGCTGCCAAACAAGTGTTGTTGATTGGAGAGTTTGACATCAATTCCCATTTCTCACAGCCCTCCTATTCCGAAGGTTAATTTATGGAACGACTCGTGTTTTCACAGGGAGGCTGCATTTAGTCTCTCTCACAGAGAGAGAGAGAGAGAGAGAGAGAGAGAGAAAGAGAGAGAGAGAGAGAGAGAGAGTATAGTATATATATATATATATATATATATATATATATATATATATATATATATATAAAGTAAGAATCTAGGCACCTCTTTAATCTGAAAAATTCGAATTACATGAATTTTATCTCTATTAATCAAATGCTGCCTTTAAATTATGCCTCTCTCTCTCTCTCTCTCTCTCTCTCTCTCTCTCTCTCTCTTTTCACTTTATGCATTCTCACCCTCCCAACCTTCAAAATATTGCTTAATATTCCTTTTTTTTAAGTGATGTAGCAATACAAACAATTATAAAAAGTATCATACTATCACCGATGTTGCCAGATTCGCAATAATTCACCCCCCCACAAGATAGGCTAACAGTGAAAGACCTCTAAATGCCAAAATGTATTTGATCGTGTGTGTTTTTCTCGTCTGCCCCTGTTGCTTTCATCAGCTTCTCTCGCCTTTCAAGTGAGAGGAAATATATGTTTTGTACTCCGTCTTCCCTTGCAAACATTATATATACATACACAGCAGTGAGTGAACGCTTCACTGATCATGTTTGGAAATAGCTTGTGCTGAGCTGCCTCTTACCTCCCCTCATAACGACTATTAACAACTGAATCAGTCGGGGGCCGGGGATGAATGAAGAGAGCGAGAGAGCGAGAGAGACGATTAGATAGAGAGAGAGAGAGAGAGAGTTCACCACTCGAGAAGAGAGAGAGTTCACCTACCGCCATTTAGCTGTAAGATTTTGCACCATTTCATCATTTCTTATTTAAATACTTTATACGTTTTAGTTTCCAGTAAAAGAAAGCTATTGAGATGGCTATTTGTCTGTCTGTCAGTACTTTATCTCCCCGTCCTCAGATCATAAAATCTACTGAGGTTAGAAGGCTGCAAATCGGTATATTGATCATCCACCCACCAGTCATCAAACATGCCAAATTGCAGCCCTCTAACCTCAGTAGTTTTGATTTTATTCAAGGTTAAGAGTTTCATGGCCGTGGCTGAGAGTTTCATGCAGCCTTGTGGAAAGAAATGTGTATATTATGCCTATAAACTGTGTCAATTCATCTTAATAGTGTAAACAACATTTTAAATCTTTCGAAGAATTATTCACTTCTCATTATTTTCTTGATAAGGATGTATGAATGACTACAAGACAAAGTTTGTTTTGAAAATTAATTCATTTTTAACCTTCTTGTGTTGCGATGAGTCACTTTGAATTAACCATGTATGACTTGTAACTTGGATATGTTGCGTTGAGTAAAAAAAAAGAAAAAAAAAAGAGAAAAAAGTCGATATATAGTATTACACTTTTATGGCCACCTTCCTTTCATACGAGTAATCAACGTAATTAAGTCGTTTAAGTATTTATTTATGTATGTATTCATCTATTCATTACTTTTCTTTGGTTTGGGATGCTAACTTATCACCATTAATCAAAATATGTTATGTACTCATGGTATATCGTTAACGGATATACCTAATTATGTACTCAGCCTCATTTTATTTATTTATTTATTTATTTTTCCTTCATTTTTTAAGAGGGTTGGGGTGGGGGGGAGTAGGAAAGCTAACGCATTATGAATTCGTCAGTCACTCACTGATCATTTTCCACGGCGGTAATCGTATGATCCGTAAACATCCAGAGAACGAAATTCATAATCAAAGTCCTGTTTACCTTCCAACTACGAATCAGGCAATTTGCCAGTGGGTGGTGTTTGCTGAAGCCTCATGACGAGGCATTATTAAATGCAGGTCGTTGTTGTCCATCACCGGAAAAGACGGGAATGTTTTAAGGGACATGTTTCCAATTGGCGACCGAATGGAATCATCTAAATCTTCGCTATTCTGTTTCCTCTGAAACTGCGAATGTGACGTCTGTTGAAGCGACATCGTACATGGATGTGCATCTAGATTATGGACGCGTTAATCTTTGATACACTTATGTACGCACTTACATATACATGCACACGCAAGTTCTCTCATTCAGACACACACACGTACGTGTACGTATATACGTGTATTCCATTAACATTCTTGTAAATTAAAATAAAATTCTTCACTAATATTCAGTCACATTTATCCATTAGTTTAACACGTACTGCAAAGGGGCACATAATTTCAAATTCGTATATACCTTCCACCCATGAACCATCACAAAGTTGGGGACGGGGGCGGGACCCCGGCTAACCCAATGCTATTATACTCTCTTCTTATATCCAGTACTTAGGCTGGTACGAACTGGGGGTAGAACGTGTTCACCTTCCATCCCGAGAGATTATTTCTTAAATGAGGCCATTATGCCAAATTATAGCTGTTTTTTTTTTTATTATTATTCATAAGGAGAAAAACTTAATGGCGTCTCCATTATTCGTAAAATGGGAGTTTCTACACTGTTAGCTTATGGGGGAGATTGTATCTCATTGTCAAATATAACAATTTGATTATATATATATAATAATATATTACTATATATATATATATATATATATTAAATAATATATATATAATATATATATATTATATTTTAATTAATATTAATATGTATATATATTATATATCTATATATATATTAATCTACTATAGTATATATATAATATATATATATATATATATATATATGTATATATATAAATATATATATTATATATATACTATATATATATATATATTATATATATATATATATATATATATATATATATATATATAAATTATATATATATATATATATTAATTGATGCTGGTTTATAAACATTAAGCGTTCTGGGTTACTAGTCCTGCCTAGTTGTTAAACGCAAAACAAACGTTTGCTGAAAGCTAGCGCAACAAACTTCAGCGCTCAGCTATAAGCATTAAGTATATGATAACGAAGCCCTATAAAGCCAACAGAGGGATAAATTACAAAGGCAAACCTGCATCCTGCATGTTATATTTCCTGCCCAGATTTAAAAGATTTGGAAATCATGCAGAAATGTCAAAAACGGTAACACACCGGTGACATTTCAACAAAAGTGAACGGATTGAAACGAACATAAATATAATTTTTTTTTCTTTACTAGAATTTATGGGATTAATTCATTGTTCTGAAAATACTGTAGATTGAACTAAATGGCCGTTGGTTTGCTAGACAGTATACCAGAATGAAAGAGACTAATCATAAAAAGTTTAAAGAAACAAATTCTATACTAAATAAGATAAACTATTACCCAGGGACAAATGCCAATCAAATGACCCAACACAACACAACCCAAAATCACTGAATTCACCTTCCTGTATTTTGGAAATGCAAGCTCGTTTTTCTTTATTAATTCGAACGATATTGGCGCCAAATTTCTCGAAAGTTTTAAGTTTCAGCTAATGTCCCAGGGCCAAAAAAAATAATAAATATATAAAACAAAAAAAGAAATGAGTAAAAAAGAATCTCAAAAAAAAAGATAAAAAAATGTACTCATGCATTTTATCTTTTACTGCCCTTTACATTTTTTTTTTTTTTTTACTTTGGCCGGGCCGAATTTTACCTGCCTGCTCAATGACATAGCTCACCCATCTATAAAACATTTACCCTGAAAAACAACGGTTTTTTTCCTTGACGAAAAAATCTAAACAATGACGCATTAAAGCAGTTTTTTTTCAACTCCGCTTGATTTTACTTAGGCATTTTATTTATTTCGAAATGTCAAAATGTAAGAAATAAAGTCACAAAATTCATTCCCCCATTTAATCAAGCAATTGCTGCATTTGATAACATGGTTAATTCAGTTAACATATATTTTTAAATACGACTGCTCCATCGCCATAAAAACTTAATTAGCGAAAAGCAGTCCGGAAAAAAGAGAGAAAAAGTGTTTTTATTTATTTGTCCTGAAGTTGCTAATGCAAAATTTACGTTCTTGATTGTTATTATTATTCATAAAATTCATTTCTGAAATATGAAGATGTGTCACTAATTTTGTATACGTGAGGCTTATATTACGTCATAGAGGAGGATGACAACATTTTCGGTTCTTTTTGGTATGCGCATTTTTTATTTTTAAACGTTGGAAACGGAAAATTCACTTTTGGGTGACTTTAAAAATTATTATTATTATTATTTTTGTTATTTTTATTATTATTATTATTATTATTATTATTATTATTATTATTATTTTGTGCCTATGCTCATATATCTTCAAAGCTTCTACAGGATAATGATAATAAGAATGCAGATAATATTTACGTAAAATATCTGTCCTCAATTTGTTTAATCACCATGTGTCTTGTCATTTTCACCCCCCCCCCCCCCCACAAAAAAAAAAAAAAACTTCTAAAACCTAGACCCTAAGCAAAAATATAAAAGAAAATGCATAGTTTCATACTCCCGAAAAACTCTTTAATATGGAAAAAATACTGAATATTTAATAAAAGTCAAAAGATTAATCAGTTTGAGGTGGATAAGTTGTGTTGCAAGTTTTTTTTTTGTTTTATTTCTTGTTTGATTAGGGGAAGTAGCTAAGTAGTCATTTACATTTATAAGAAAGATTATATGACATAGGTGTGACTTACTTTACATTTTTCATAATATTCATTTAATGACAGTCTAAAACTTTTTCAATTGAAATCAGGGCTGAATTGAATTTATGGCATACTCTCGGATTATTGATTTTGTTCACCCTGAATTTAGTAAAATTGCTAGACGTCCCCTATAAACCATATAATTGCCAATTACGAGAGATTGATATTTCATTTAATCAGAAATGAATGCGCGTGGGGCACAGTTGATAAAGTTACTGTGAGTAAATGCCAGTGCCTGAGTGTTTTACGTCTAAATATAACAGGATGCAGTTATATTATCTATTTATAAGACCGAATACGTCATGATGTTGAGGAAGATACTTGGAGGTGGCTGGGTTGCTGAATGGGGTAAATGGATTGTCTGTTAATACCCCAGCATCTCTCCTAAGAATTCCCTACGTTCAATATGGGCCAACAAAGCTCCGGCTGGATCTCTCTCTCTCTCTCTCTCTCTCTCTCTCTCTCTCTCTCTCTCTCTCTTCCATACAACTTGGGTAAAGGTAGGATCCGAAGGTAGGATCCGAATATCTGTTAATAAAGTAACAAAAGGATTTCCAGTCCTGAAAGTATTACGTACAGCCTCATAATAAATCCATATATTTTTTTTTAACTAGCAGTCTCCCATTGATGTATGTGATTTTATTTTCCTTTTTATTTTTTTTTCTCCTCGCAGTGAAAACAGGAAGGTTGTTTTAATACCAGAAAAAAAAGTTGTTTTTTTTTCTCCTCGCTTTGCGAATGCATTTTAAATTATTGACTGTTTTTTTCCTCCGTGGAATTTTATTTCCAACTTTTCAATTGTTTTTAGTGACAGAAAGTATGACTTTATAGACTTGGTTATTGCGCCGTTAAGCTTGACAAAGGAAAGTAACTTTATGTTCATAAATTAAAAGTAGTTCCGAACGGAACTTTTTATAAAACTTGTTATTTAGAAGTTCTGAATTCATTTTCAATATAACTGGCACATTCATTTTAAAATGCAATTATCTATCCAACATATTTTAGTACCTTATTCCTAGAAACCTTTCAGAATAGGATAGATATATCGTACTGTGATGGACATACTCTCGATTTCATCTGTTCTAGGTTTATTAGTGAATAAAGCGTAAATACACCTTCGAAATGACATATTCCTCACAGATACCAACAGGAGCTATAAGTGTCACATTGTCCAGCTTTTATTAGTGCTCTAGTTAGACCAGCGTTGAAGAGAACGCGTTAATGTGTATAAGAAGTATAAAGTATCTCATCTGTTTGAGGGCAGGTTTTCGCGTCCTGGAGATGAGTTTGAGCGTAGGGTAACAGCATTGGATGGTCATAACAAAACCAAATGTGTGTGGAAATTGAAGATATCCTTTTTTGTTTGCTTGAACGTTTATGTGTCATAATAAAATCCCTATGCCCATCTGTTTACAGCGATTAGATGACAAAAAGGAATCGTCGAGCAGGGATGAAAACATAGAACCGTCAGTCAGTCGAATAGAATTGATAGATCTTTTCGTCTCGTTTTTCATTTAGAGATTCGACTTGGGAATTATTCTCCGTCCTCCAGAATAGTTTTTGAAAATATCATTCGAAATATTCCTTTTCGGGAGGAAAATGACGCTGGTGAAACATCGCTGTAATTGAAATCTGTTCTGCAATCAGGCCACGCTAGTTTCTGATGAATAGTGAGTTTTTTTTCCTGAATGAAATGGAAGTAAATGAAATAGCAAAAATCGCAATTTCTTAACTCCAAATCTCATACTTTACTAATATTTCGTTCTCTATTTTCTTTACTAGAATTTATGGATTAATTCATTGTTCTGAAAATACTGTAGATTGAACTAAATGGCCGTTGGTTTGCTAGACAGTATACCAGAATGAAAGAGACTAATAAATAAAAGTTTAAAGAAACAAATTCTATACTAAAGATAAACTATTACCCAGACAAATGCGATCAAACGACCAACACAACACAACAGGAAATCACTGAATTCACCTTCCTGTATTTTGGAAATGCAAGCTCGTTTTTCTTTATTAATTCGAACGATATTGGCGCCAAATTTCTCGAAAGTTTTAAGTTTCAGCTAATGTCCAGCGCCAAAAAAAATCAAATAAAAATATATAAACAAAAAAAAAATGAATGTAAAAAAGAATCTCAAAAAAAAGATAAAAAATGTACTCGTGCATTATCTTTTACTGCCCTTTACATTTTTTTTTTTTTTTACTTTGGCCAGAATCTTTTACCTGCCTGCTCAATGACATAGCTCACCTATTTATTAAACATTTACCTGAAAAACAACGGTTTTTTTTCCTTGACGAGAAAAATCTAAACAATGACGCATTAAAAGCAGTTTTTTTTTTCAACTCCGCTTGATTTTACTTAGGCATTTATATTTCGAAATGTCAAAATGTAAGAAATAAAGTCACAACATTCCCCATTTAATCAAGCAATTGCTGCATTTGATAACAGGTTAATTAGTTAACATATTATTTTTAAATACGACTGCTCCATCGCCATGAAAAATTAATTAGCGAAAAGCAGTCTGGAAACAAGAGGAAAAATGTTTTTATTTGTCCTGAATTGCTAATGCAAAATTTACGTTCTTGATTGTTATTATTATTCATAAAATTCATTTATGAAATATGAAGATGTGTCACTAATGTTTTGTATACGTGAGGCTTATATTACGTCATAGCGGAGGATGACAAAATTTTCGGTTCTTTTTGGATGCGCTATTTTTTATTTTTAAACGTTGGAAACGGAAATTCACTTTTGGTTGACTTTAAAAATTATTATTATTATTATTTTTATTATTATTATTATTATTATTATTATTATATTATTATTATTATTATTTTGTGCCTATGCTCATATATCTTCAAAGCTTCTACAGGATAATGATAATAAGAATGCAGATAATATTTACGTAAAATATCTGCCTAAATTTGTTTAATCACCAGTGTCTTGTATTTTCACCCCCCCCCCCCCACACACAAAAAAAAAAAAAACTTAACCTAGACCCTAAGCAAAAATAGAAAATGCATAGTTTCATACTCCCGAAAACTCTTTAATATGGAAAAATACTGAATATTTAATAAAAGTCAATAAGATTAATCAGTTTGAGGTGGATAAGTTGTGTTGCAGTTTTTTTTATTTCTTGTTGATAGGGGAAGAGCTAAGTAGTCATTTACATTTATAAGAAAGATTATATGACGTACATGTGACTTACTTTACATTTTTCATAGTATTCATTTAATGACAGTCTAAAACTTTTTCAATTGAAAAACAGGGCTGAATTGAATTTATGGCATACTCTTGGATTATTGATTTTGTTCACCCTGAATTTAGTAAAATTGCTAGACGTCCCATATATAATTGCCAATTACGAGAGATTGATATTTCATTTAATCAGAAATGAATGCGCGTGGGGCACAGTTGATA
This sequence comes from Macrobrachium nipponense, assembly GCF_015104395.2. Taxonomy (NCBI): domain Eukaryota; kingdom Metazoa; phylum Arthropoda; class Malacostraca; order Decapoda; family Palaemonidae; genus Macrobrachium; species Macrobrachium nipponense. Next base: position 16,201,267 of record NC_087204.1, on the reverse strand, counting down.
AATTACTGTGAGTGAATGCCAGTGCCCGAGTGTTTTACGTCTAAATATAACAGGATGAGTTATATTATCTATTTATAAGACCGAATACGCCATGATGTTGAGGAAGATACTTGGAGGTGGCTGGGTTGCTGAATGGGGTAAATGGATTGTCTGTTAATACCCCAGCATCTCTCCTAAGAATTCCCTACGTTCAATATGGGCCAACAAAGCTCCGGCTGGCTCTCTCGCTCTCTCTCTATCTCTCTCTCTCTCTCTCTCTCTCTCTTCCATACAACTTGGGTAAAGGTAGGATCCGAATCTCTTTGCGCTGGAATGGAAAACGCGAGGACTAATGCGCCTGATACGACTGAAGGAAAGGTAAGCTTTTGAAAACCAATCCCATCAGCGGAATTGAAAGAAAGCGCAGATAGAGAGAGAGAGAGAGAGAGAGAGAGAGAGAGAGAGAGAGAGAGAGAGAGAGAGAGAGAGAGAGAGAGAGGCTCGACCGTATGATGGGATTGAGATATTCAAAACGATTTGGTTCGGGAAATGGAAGGCTTTCAATCACTCTTAACCATGAATGAAATGTAGCTCTCTATACTTAAGGTAAAAACGCTGTGGAAAAAAATGCTGAGTCAGCATAGTAGGCCGTATTCTCCTGGATTCTTGTAATCTTGGACCAGGACTGATATGATCCCTGTACGAAATATTGCCTCTTTTAAAGTTTACGCCCAAAATATTAATTTTTGCAAAGTTTACGTCCAAAATATTGCTTCTTTTAAAGTTAACGTCCAAAATATTACTTCTTGTAAAAGTTTACGTCAAAAATATTACTTCTTGTAACGTTTACGTTAAAAATATTACTTCTTATAAATGTTTACGTAAAAAATATTGATTCTTTTAAAGTTTACGTCCAAAATATTACTTCATGTAAAGTTTAGGTCCAAATAATTGCTTCCTTTAAAGTTTGAGTCCATATATTTACATTTAACGAATAAGCCGTATTCGTACGTATTCACGTAAAGAATTACTTCATAAACAGTTAAAAACGCTCAACCCCAATATTGTGGTCTCACCACATATTTAAAAATATATAAAATGGATATGTTCAGTTCCTTTTTATTTTTCTACCTGAAAATAAATTTAATTGAGACATATATAAAGAATTAACGTTCTCTTAAATGAAAAAAAAAATACTTTGATTGCAGTCTTTCATCTGCCCCCCGCCCTCCCCTTCCCCCTCCAGAGGGGGGTAATGCCATGAAGATTTCCTCCTATCACTCCTTTCAAACCTTTTGCTGTCAATTTCCGCTTCAGCGCTAAATGACCTCAAATGTCCCAGTGTTTGGTCTTTGGCCTAGATTCTATATTCAATTCAGTTTATTCATCCTTTTCTCTCTCTCTCTCTCTCTCTCTCTCTCTCTCTCTCTCTCTCTCAGTCCTCCTCCTCATACTCCTCCAACTCCTTCTCTCTCTCTTTCTCTTCTCTCTCTCTCTCTCTCTCTTGTTCTCCTCCTCCTCCTCCTCCTCCTCCTCCTCCTCCTCCATCCTCCTCCTCCCGGTAAGAACGAACTGGACAACAGCAAGAGTACAAGTAAAAAAATCCCAGAATTTTCCTCGCGAAAATAACCTTCTCAAATAACCTTCTCGTTCATTGGCCACTTACGCAATTTTTGGCAAAATGAGGGGCATTTTATGTCAATGATTGCAATTTGGTAGAATTATCCACTCATGAATCCCACGCCCGGAAAGTACTTCGACTTCTTACACCATTTACGAGTATTAGATGTCTACAAAAGAAAATCCTCTATGAGGTTTTCCATAAGTAAAGGAATCAGTATTGATATCCTATAAATACGTTTACCGATATATCTTAGTTCAATCTAGTCGATATTTTGAGACCCAAATTAGGCACCTTTTCTTCAGATAGATAGAGAGAGAGAGAGAGAGAGAGAGAGAGAGAGAGAGAGAGAGAGACTTGAAGAAGCTTCGCATGTTTAATAAGCCATTATGAATTCATTAACGATAAAACTGAATAGGATTTTTTTTTCTAAGCAAGCTATTTAGGATGGTTTTCAAGTGAGTCTTCCATAAGTCAGTGGTGGCGTCTATCACTCGAATAGAATCATAATGATATTCCTTGTTAATTGATCCTCGTGGTTCAAAACGATTTTTCGGCGATCAACAGATTTCCCCTTGGCCAGGTTTGATCAAGGTTACCGAATCAGTTGCAAGTATAGAGACAAACGCTAGTTAACTTTTGCATTTAACCATTACCAGACAAAGTGTGTTCACAAACCTATCTGTGTCTCTTTGGAAGTCCGAATCAGCATTGTATTTGACAGCGTGTGACGCGTTTGGTAATTATAATAATCAATGTATGTAAGTATTTCGCAAATTCATGATGTACATTAACTGAAAAGTTATGTATTTTTTCCTTTAATTCATGGCCATTAAATTGCTTACAAACATTAAATTCCCTGGTGTAATAAAATAAACTTGCAGCAAAAGAAGTATTTACATTTGCAGTTCAATGAACAAAGAAACACATGAAGTAATGTTTACCTTATTTAGTAAACAATACTTCACTGTATGTAAAATAATACAAATTAGAATAATTTCCTGTGAATAGAGCTAATATCAGTTTTTTTTAATGTGTATCTTTTACTTCCTGCTACATTTTTCTCATTTATAGAGAAACATTTCTTTACAAAAAACTGCTGGGAGGTAAAATGGTATATAGGAAGATCAAGTAGCAAGGGTCCCAAGTTTTAAACTCCATGAAAAGGCGAGAGATAAAATCCCAGGGAAGGGTGAGGGAGAGGGAGAGAAAAACTGAATTTTTATCAAGGGGGTTTTCCCCGTTACGAATTTCTTATGATCCAGTGCTTAGCCAAGCAAAACTTTCCAGTCGGATAATAAATATAATTGACGTTTCCTGGTTTAAGTATAAAATAAACACCTTTTAATATATTTTCAAGAATATAAGAGGGTCATTTGGCAATCGGATAAACTTTCATTTTAGTTCTGTATGTAATGATTGTTATTGTGCAGACTTTGTTTTTCTTAAACGTGCTAATTTTCTTAAAATAAACATTACCGAAGAATACATCAAGGGCATTCGATTGATAGCATTTATTCGACATAAACTCTCTCGAGAGAGACGAAAATTCTCTTCCCTACGTGAATCCAGGTGTTTCGAAGATATCTCAGGAAAAGATACCTCAGGAAAAGATATCTCTCAGCAGCTTCTGAAGAGTAAGAAACGAAAGTAGCCAGATCTTTTGAATTAATCCCTGGGGAAATCAGTGTAGCGCACTTACATCATTTTCACGACTAAAATTTTCATTTGATCACAAAAATTAATTAACTCTAAAATATTTCTCGATAAATACTTCTGCCGCACTACCACCAAATTATGTTGGAACGTTCTTGACGCACGGGTGAAAACGGAAATGCTTTTGGACACGGTTGGCGGAGGTTATCGTTATTCTGCAAAGGTACTACTTCAAAATACGCCTTTTTTTAATTGAAATAAATGAAGCAACTTTATTACTTTATTCGTTATATTTTGTTGGCCCTGGAAAGGTGGCCGTTATCCATTATGTACGTTGTAAAAGAACAATTTTGAAATGCGGGCTATCATTACAGTTTGACATTTCAACCGTCAAGAAATTTACCAGAAAAAAAGATGAGAGTTGTAACTTCCTTGTGATTCTCTGTAAGTCATTTCAGCGCCCTTTCGTAACAGTGGTAGAATATCTGAAAACTTTCAAGAATGGTTAATCCCCTAAGATCATCTAGGAACGATATCTTTTAGTCTCCTTCCATATTCACAAAGGAGAAAAACATTGCAAAAGACATGAATGCCGGAATATATATATATATATATATATATATATATATATATATATATATATATATATATATATATATATATATATATATTATATACATAGATACATATAAAAATAAAAAATAGTACTCGTTCTTTTGTCATATATTTATATATGTGTGTGTGTGTGTGTGTACACATTGCATTTATACACACAAACACACACACACACACATATATATATGTATATATATATATATATATATATATATATATATATATATATATATATATATATGTATATATACATTTCATA
>NC_087204.1:16182137-16192137 GCF_015104395.2 Macrobrachium nipponense | reverse complement strand
ACTCTTCAGAAGCTGCTGAGATATCTTTTCCTGAAGTATCTTTTCCTGTGATATTTTCGAAACACCTGGATTCACGTAGAGATGAGACTTTTCGTCTCTCTCGAGAGAGAGTTTATGTCGAATAAATGCTATCAACCGAATGCCCTTGATGTATTCTTCAGTAATGTTTATTTTAAGAAAATTAGAACGCTTAAGAAAAACAAAGTTGGCACAATAATAATCATCACATACAGAACTAAAATGAAAGTTTATCCGATTGCCAAATGACCCTCTTATATTCTTGAAAATATATTAAAAGGTGTTTGTTTTATACTTAAACCAGAAAACGTCAATTATATTTATTATCCGACTGGAAAGTTTTGCTTGGCTAAGCACTGGATCATAAGAAATTCATAACGGGGAAAACCCCCTTGATAAAAATTCAGTTTTTCTCTCCCTCTCCCTCACCCTTCCCTGGGATTTTATCTCTCGCCTTTTCATGGAGTTTAAAACTTGGGACCCCTACTACTTGATCTTCCTATATACCATTTTACTGCCCAGCAGTTTTTTTTTTGTTAAGAAATATTTCTTTATAAATGAGAAAAGTGTAGCAGGAAGTAAAAGATACTTATTAAAAAAACTGATATTAGCTCTATTCACAGGAAATTATTTTAATTTTGTATTATTTTACATACAGTGAAGTATTGTTTACTAAATAAGGTAAACATTACTTCATGTGTTTCTTTGTTCATTGAACTGCAAATGTAAATACTTCTTTTGCTGCAACGTTATTTTATTACACCAGGGAATTTTATTGTTTGTAAGCGAGTTTATCAATTAATGGACCATGAATTAAAGGAAAAATACATAACTTTTCAGTTAATTTACATCATGAATTTGCGAAATACTTACATACATTGAGTATTATAATTACCAAACGCGTCACACGCTATCAAATACAATGCTGATTCGGACTTCCAAAGAGACACAGATAGGTTTGTGAACACACTTTGTCTGGTAATGGTTAAATGGAAAAGTTAACTAGCGTTTGTCTCTATACTTGCAACTGATTCGGTAACCTTGATCAAACCTGGGCCAAGGGGAAATCTGTTGATCGCCGAAAAATCGTTTTGAACCACGAGGATCAATTAACAAGGAATATCATTATGATTCTATTCGAGTGATAGACGTCACCACTGACTTATGGAAGACTCACTTGAAAATTGTCCTAAGTAGCTTGTGTTAAGTAAAAAAAATTCCTATTCGGCTTTGTCGTTAATGAATTCATAATGGCTTATTAAACATGCGAAGCTTCTTCAAGGCTCTCTCTCTCTCTCTCTCTCTCTCTCTCTCTCTCTCTCGTCGTCCTCTCTCTCTCTCTGAAAAGTTTTGGTGTTAATATTTGGGTCTCAAAATATCGACTCGACTGAACTAAGATATATCGGTAAACGTATATAGGATATCAATAATGATTCCCTTACTCACGGAAAACTTCATAGTTTTTTTTTTTTTTTTTTTTTTTTTTTTTTTTTTTTTTTTTTTTTTGTTTTTTTTTTTTTTTTTTTTTTTTTTTTAGACATCTAATACTCGTAAATGGTGTAAGAAGTCGAAGTACTTTCCGGGCGTGGGATTCATGAGTGGATAATTCTACCAAATTGCAGTCATTGACATAAAGTGCCCCTCATTTTGCCAAAAATTGCGTAAGTGGCCAATGAACGAGAAGGTTATTTTCGCGAGGAAAATTCTGGGATTTTTTTACTTGTACTCTTGCTGTTGTCCAGTTCGTTCTTACGGGAGGAGAGGAGGGAGGAGGAGGAGGAACGAGGAGGACGAGGAGACGAGGACGAGGAGGAGGAGAGAAAGAGAGAGAGAGAGAGAGAGAGAGAGAGAGAGAGACAGGATGATAAATTGAGTTAAATATACAATCTAGGCCAAAGACAAAAACTGGGACATTTTGAGGTCATTCAGTGCTGAAGCGGAAATTGACAGTAAAAAGTTGAAAGGTGTGACAGGAGGAAATCTTCATGGCATTACTCCCCCCCCCCCCACCCCCCACCCCCCCCCCACCCCCCCCCCACCCACCCCCCCCACCCCCCCATACGGAAGGGAGGGTTGGAGAGGGAAGGAAATTAAAGATAGCATCAAAGTATTTTTTTTCAATTCAGAGAAACGTTATGTCTTTATATACATCACAACTAAATTTATTTTCAGGTAGAAAAATAAAGCTGAACTGAAAATAACTTGACATTTTATATCATTTTGAATTTTAAATATATGGAGAGACTACAATAATTGAGGTTGGGAGTTTTTAACAGTTTATGAAGTAATTCTTTACGTGAATACGCACGAATACGGCTCATTCGTTAAGTGTAAATATAAGGACTCAAACTTTAAAGGAAGCAATTGTTTGGACCTCCACTTACAAGAAGTAATATTTTGGACGTAAACTTCAAGAGTAATATTTTGGACGCAAACTTTCAAGGAGTAATTTTGGACGTAAACTTTGACAAGCAGTAATATTTTGGACGTAACCTTTACAAGAAGTAATATTTTGGACGCAAAATTTAAAAGAAGCAATATTTTGGACGTAAACTTTAAAAGAAGTAATACTTTAGACGTAAACTTTGCAAGAAGTAATATTTTGGACGTAAACTTTACAAGAAGTAATATTTTGGACGTAAACTTTACAAGAAATAATATTTTGGACGTAAACTTTGAAAAATGTAATATTTTTGGACGTAAACTGAAAAGAAGTAATATTTTTGCAAAAAAAAGTAAATTTTAACAAAAAGTAAGGATTTTGGAAGTAAATTTTAAAAACAAGCAATATTTCGTACAGGGATCTATCATTTCCTAAAGTTCCAAAGATTACAAGAATCCAGGAGAATACGGCCTACTATGCTGACTCAGCATTTTTTTTCCACAGCGTTTTTACCTTACTTATAGAGAGCGACATTTCATTCATGGTTAAGAGTGATTGAAAGCCTACCATATCCCGAACCGTTTTGAATATCTCAATCACATCATGCGGTCGAGCTCTCTCTCTCTCTCTCTCTCTCTCTCTCTCTCTCTCTCTCTCTCTCTATCTGCGCTTTCTTTCAATTCCGCTGATGGGATTGGTTTTCAAAAGCTTACCTTTCCTTCAGTCGTATCAGGCGCATTAGTCCTCGCGTTTTCCATTCCAGCGCAAAGAGATTCGGATCCTACCTTTACCCAAGTCGTATGGAAGAGAGAGAGAGAGAGAGAGAGAGAGAGAGAGAGAGAGAGAGAGAACCAGCCGGAGCTTTGTTGGCCCATATTGAACGTAGGGAATTCTTAGGAGAGATGCTGGGGTATTAACAGACAATCCATTTGCCCCATTCAGCAACCCAGCCACCTCCAAGTATCTTCCTCAACATCATGGCATATTCGGTCTTATAAATAGATAATATAACTCATCCTGTTATATTTAGACGTAAAACACTCGGGCACTGGTATTCACTCACAGTAATTTATCAACTGTGCCCCACGCGCATTCATTTCTGATTAAATGAAATATCAATCTCTCGTAATTGGCAATTATATATGGGAACGTCTAGCAATTTTACTAAAATCAGGGGCTTGAACAAAATCAATAATCCAAGAGATATGCCATAAATTCAAATCAGCCCTGTTTTTCAATTGAAAAAGTTTTAGACTGTCATTAAATGAATACCATGAAAAGTAAAGTAAAGTAAGTCACACCTACGTCATATAATCTTTCTTATAAATGTAAATGACTACTTAGCTCTCTCTCTATCAACATTTTACATACGCGACAAGAAATAAAAAGCTTTCAACACAACTTTTCCACCTCAAACCGATTAATCTTATTGACTTTTCTTTATTATATATTCAGTATTTTGCTATATTAAAGAGTTTTCCGGAAGTATGCAAACTATGCATTTTTCTATTTTTCTTAAGGGTCAAGTTTAAGTGGGGGGGGTGGGGTGTGGAAAATCCAAGACACTGGTGATTAAACAAATTTAGGAGGCAGATATTTTACGTAAATATTATCTACGTTCTTATTATTATTATTATTATTCTCTAGAACCTTTGAAGATATATCGCATAGGAACATAATAATAATGATAATAATAATAATAATAATAATAATAATAATAATAATAATAATAATAATAATAATAATAATAATAATAATAATAATAATAATAATTTTTAAAGTCAACCAAAAGTAAATTTCCGTTTCCAACGTTTAAAAAAAAATGCGCATCCAAAAATTACCGAAAAGTTTGTCATCCTCCGCCATGACGTAATAGAAGCCTCACGTATACAAAAACATAATGACAAACATTCATATTTCATAAATGAATTTTATGAATAACAATAACAATCAAGAAAAACGTAAAATTTTTGCATTAGCTATTCAGGACAAAAAAAACAAAAATTTTTAAAAACATTTTTCCTCTTGTTTCCAGGCTGCTTTTCGCTAATTAATTTTTCATGGCGATGGAGCAGTCGTATTTAAAAATAATATGTTAACTAATTAACCTGTTATCAAATGCAGCAATTGCTTGATTAAATGGGGAATGTTGTGACTTTTTGTCTTACATTTTGACATTTCGAAATATAAATACCTAAGTAAAATCAAGCGGAGTTGAAAAAAGAAACTGCTTTTAATGCGTCATTGTTTAGATTTTTCTCGTTAAGGAAAAAAACCGTTGTTTTTCAGGTAAATGTTTAATAAATAGGTGAGCTATGTCATTGAGCAGGCAGGTAAAATTCTGGCCAAGTCAAAAAAAAATAATGAAAACGGCAGTAAAAGATAAAGCATGAGTACATTTTTTTTTTAAGATTCTTTTTTATTCATTTCTTTTTTTGTTTATTTATTTATTTATTATTTTTTTTTTTTTGGCGCTGGACATTAGCTGAAACTTAAAACTTTCGAGAAATTTGGCGCCAATATCGTTCGAATTAATAAAGAAAAACGAGCTTGCATTTACAAAATACAGGAAGGTGAATTCAGTGATTTTGGGTTGTGTTGTGTTGGGCATTTGATTGCATTTGTCTGTGTAATAGTTTGTCTTTAGTATTGAATTGGTTTCTTTAAAAGTTTATTTAATACTCTCGTTCATTATGGTATACGGTCTAGTAAACCAGCGGCCATTTAGTTCAGTCTACAGTATTTTCAGAACAAGGCATTAAACCCATAAATTCAAGAATGGAAAACAAAATTTATATTTATGTTCCTTTCAATCGGTTCACTTTTGTTGAAATGTCCCCGGTGTGTTACCGTTTTTGACATTTCTGCATGATTTCCAAATCTTTTAAATCTGTACAGGAAATATAACATGCAGGATACAGGTTTCCCTTTGTGATTTATCCCTCTGTTGGCTTTATAGGGCTTTGCAATCATATATTTAAGGCTTATAGCTGAGCGCTGAAGTTTGTTGCAAGTTTCAGCAAATGTTTGTGTTGCGTTGCAAGGCAGGAACAGTAACCCGAACGCTTAATGTTTTTAGACCAGCATCAGTTAAAAGAATGTTTTTATATATAATAATATATATATATATATATTATATATATATATATATATATATATATATATATATATATACGAAATATATTTGACACTGAGATACAATATCCCCCTTAAGCTAGCACAGTGTAGAAACTCCCATTTTACGAATAAAAGAAATGCCATTTAGTTTTTCTCCTTTTGAAAAAAAAAAGCTACAATTTGGCATAATGACCTCATTTCAGAAATAATCTCTCGGGATGGAAGGTGATCACGTCCTGCCCCCAGTTCGTACCAGCCTAAGAAGTATTGGATATAAGAGGAGAGTATAGCATTGGTTTAGCCGGGGTCCCGCCCCCGTCCCCAACTTTGTGATGGCTCATGGGTGGAAGGTATATACTAATTTGAAATTTTGCGTCCCTTTGCAGTACTTAATAAATTAATGGATAAATGTGACTGAGTATTGGTGAAGAATTTTATTTTACTTTAATGGAACACACACACACACATATATACGCACACGTACGTGTATGTGCGTCTGAATAAGAGAGACTTCCGTGCGCATGTATATGTAAGTGCGTACGTACGTGTATCAAAGTTTAACCCGTTCATATCCTAGATGCATATCCAAGTATGATGTCGCTTCAACAGACGTCACATTCGCAGTTTCAGACAGAACACAATTGCGGCGATTTGGGTTATTTCATTTGGTAGCCAATTGGAAACATTGTCCCTTAAAACATTCCCGTCTTTTCCGGTGATGGACAACAACGACCTGCATTTAATAATGCCTCGTCACGAGGCTTCAGCAAACACCACCCACTGGCAAATTGCCTGATTCATAGTTGCAAGGTAAACAGGACTTTGATTATGAATTTCGTTCTCTGGATGTTTACGGATCATACGATTACCGCCGTGGAAAATGATCAGCGAGTGACTGACGAATTCATAATGCGTTAGCTTTCCTACCCCCGCCACCCCCCCCTCCGCCACCCCCCCCCCCGAACCCCAACCCTCTTAAAAAAGAATGAAAATAAATAAATAAAATGAAATGAGGCTGAGCGCATAATTAGGTATATCCATTAACGATATACCATGAGCACATAACAAGTTCTGATAAATGGTGCCAAGTTAGCATCCCCGACCAAACAAAAGAAATGAATAGATAAATACATACATAAATAAATACTTGAACGACCAAATTACGTCGATTACTTATATGGAAGGATGGTGGCCATAAAAGTGTGATGCTATAAATCGACTTTTTTCTTTTTTCTCTCTCTCTTTTTTTTTTTTTACTCAACGCATATATCTAAGTTACCAGTCATACATGGTTATTGATACGTTCCCTTTCAAGAAAATAATGAGAAGTAAATAATACATCATTCATACGTCCCTTTCAAGAAAATAATGAGAAGTAAATAATACATCGACATATTTAAAATATAGTTTACACTATTAAGATGAATCGACATATCTTATAGGCATAATAAAAGCATTTATTTAAAAAACGACAATGGATTAAGTGAAATTCCAAAGTGATAAAAATACTCTCTGCACGGAATGATTTGCAATTTGAGACTGGTAAGTCGTTGTGATGTTTTTGTAATTACGTTTTATTTGTTTGTATGGTGCTTTTGCGTTGCATGGAACCAGTGGTTATTCAGCAACGGGACCAACGGTTTTACATGACTTCCGAACCACGTCGAGAGTGAACTTCTATCACAAGAAATGCACATCTCTCTCTCCTCAATGGAATTACGTTTTAAAATAGACGAGTAAATAATGCGCCGAAAGAAGATTTTCTTTACAGCGTACAAGGCTGCATGAAACTCTCAGCTACGGTCCAAGAAACTCTCAACCTTAAATAAAATCAAAACTACTGAGGCTAGAGGGCTGCAATTTGATATGTTTGATGACTGGTGGGTGGATGATCAGCATACCAATTTGCAGCCCTCTAACCTCAGTAGATTTTAAGATCTGAGGGCGGCGAGATAAAGTACGGACGGACAGACAGACAAATAGCCATCTCAATAGCTTTCTTTTACTGAAAACTAAAACGCATAAGTATTTAAATTAGAAATGGTGAAATGGTGCAAAATCAGGTACAGCTAAATGGCGGATAGGTGAACTTTCTCTCTCTCTCTCTCTCTCTCTCTCTCTCTCTCTCTCTCTCTCTCTCTTGTGAAAACACGAGTCGTTCCATAAATTAACCTTCGGAATAGGAGGGTTGCAAGAAATGGGAATTTGATGTCAAATCTCGAAAAACAACACTTGTTTGGCAGCAGCTTATAATACTAAATGCTGCAGCATTTAAAGGAATCATCCTGTTTCCATCAATAGGTTGTTATAAGGAGAGAAATATTTGGCTATGTAGGTCAATTTATCACATAGACGCTTTTGCCATTGCTAAGCAGGTGATTAACGCTCCTCGTCCTGGAGGTACAAAACCATCAACTATGACCGGCGGCTCTCCAGTTGCTCAACAGATGCGGTAGAGTAAGGGTGCGTCCCATGGTTCCGGAAAGCGCTGCTGCTTTCTGGGTGTAACGTTTACTGAGAAATGAGAAATATCTCCTTTGACGGAAGGTGAGAGATTAATCAAAGGAACGAAAGGGGAAGCAGAAATACATTTTGACGCAGACGTAGTCTCCCTGTTTCTGCTTTTTTTTTCTTACAGCAAAACTGGTTTGTTGGTATTGTGAAAAGGGCTAATAGGAACAGCAGGCGATATCGGTTCTGAACGAGAGGTCAATGCTTTCCGGGTTATTTCGTCACGTCATCGAACGTTGATTTTGGACAGAACTCGGATGAGTAGACGAAGGAAGAGAAGTGAAGACATGAAGAAAATGAGAAGTGTAGATATGAAAAATGTAAAAATTGATCATCCAGCTCTCTCTCAGTCAGCTCTTGGATTCTCGTTGTGGCCCACAACCTCTCACACCAAATGCTTCCGCTGGCCCCATATATACCTAGTTTGACGTGGAGTGGGGGTATTCAACACGTAACTAATAATAGGCAAATATTCAGGGTATAGACTAGATTGGATTATAGAATTTATGCCAAAGCAGCGGGACCTACGAGGTTATTCGGCGTTCAAGAGGAAAAAAAACAATATCCCATTTCTTTATCATCTCTATCGCCGAGCAGAATGGTTGCGATAATGGTATAAAACCAGACAGTTTCGAGAGCCTCGTGACCGATTCCCTGCAAATGTCATACATCAGGGCAAGTGATGCGTTTCATTTTGGAATCGCTTTTGACCGTGATGCCAATTTTCTTCCGGTTTCCAGATCCCCAAAGCGTCACCTTATCATGAGATTTCGAAATGAATATCCGGAGATAAATGACGTAATATCATCGCAATTACACTTTAATTAATAATTTTGTATGTCATCAACAATTTGTTTTCCAGGATTAATCAACAAACCAAAATGTCCTCTGGGGGTTTTGTGATATAAATACGAAGCGGTGAGAAAGTAAAGTATTTATAAATAATTATTTATAAAAATTAATGAAATACATAATGGACAGAGAGAAGTGTATGAAAGCGGGAAATTCTATATGACCACTTATACACAGTATACTCACACTGACTCAGAGCCACACGCATACGCTCACAAACACACACATCCACACCTATACATATATCAATAAATTGATTACGATAAATATATATATATATATAATATATATATATATATATATATATATATATATATATATTATATATATATATATATATATATATATATATATATAGATATATATATATAATATGTTTGTGCTTGCCTGTTTTTGCATATTTTTTTTTTTTATTTCAAAAAGATCTTTCGTCGTTACCGTTGTAATTAGTTTCGTGGTAAACTATATCACAGAATATTTTAATTCACTGCTTATTAGTTGTTATCAATGTGTACGATTTGGAGCCGGATATTGTGAAGACTAGTTCACTGAGACGGAAATCAAAGCGCTTTTAATATCTTTGGAGCGTTGCCTGATATCCACCTGAATAACATACGTAAAAAAAATAAATAACCTTGTAAGCTCTTAGTACCCAATTAGTCCGGTTGATAAATGAACCTGCCATGTAGCATACGATTACGTGTTGCCCAAAATGATTTGTTTATACAAATCACTACTTTCATTAAATCGAGTACCATTTCATGTCAAATTACGTCCGGTGAAGTGGAGTAAATGAAATAGATTTTTCACAGATTTTAATAATCCAAGTGTTTGCTCGTACCTCAGATGACTCTAACATACTATCTTCTATATGAAATTAATCATTTAATAATTATACTAAGGAATCGAGTCGTATTTTCTTTCAAGAACTAAATCAAGCGGCACATCAAAACAAGTTTATGTTAAGAGTAAAAATCTTTAGCAAATAAACAATTTCAATTTCAATTATGTGATGCTAAATCATTTGTACGGTAAACCAAGGATATTGCTTAGTGTCGGAAGGTGTTGTTGTTTGAGATTCAGCTGGCCTTATGCCAGCACGGGCCCGTCGGAAGAATT
>NC_087204.1:16164637-16177137 GCF_015104395.2 Macrobrachium nipponense | reverse complement strand
GTATTAAGCCCTCTGGACCTGACTACTGTAACCACCTAAGGTCTCTAGTTGAAATTTGAGTATATAAAATAATGCACCATCTGTTATTACTCTCAATGCATTTTTTTTTTTTTTTTTTTTGTTTTTTTTTTTCTCTTCACCAATATTATTACTGTTATTACCAGTATGATGATTACTAGCTTTTATGCTACCTCAGCTACCTTGTGGATAAGTGCCGATTATTCATTTTCTTTTTCTATTTTATCATGTCACATGTATCTAGATTGTGTTTGCTACTGTCTGTATTTTGTATATTCAATGTATATGGCCCCGAGCCGAAATAAAGCATATTATTATATTATTATTATTATTATTATTATTATTATTATTATTATTACAGTATACAAAGACAACAGTTCTAGCGACCAGGAAATGCTTAGGGGCAAGTAAACTAATGCTTGGTTATTCTCTCTCCTGCCTGGCTGGAAAGACTTGTACAATAGCATGACCTTTTGCTTCCTTTTAACGCACAGAATACTATTCTTTGAGCATAAACGTATCTAATGTATAAACGCACCAGGTAGTGTGTGTCGGCTTTCGTGGTTTGCAATCAGGGATGGAAAAGATATAATTTTTACGTTTAGAATTTCTTTCAAAAGGTTAAACTCTTTTGTTATATATAATACTTTCACGATAGTTGCACCTGAAGAGCTGTACGAAATATGTTTTTTTTTTTTAGTGTATTTGTTCGAACATTTGAATTTTTCAGCATCATCCGTCACGGAGAAGTCAATCAACGAAGTAATCTGGGGGATTAAGACTAAATTTCCTTCAGAGGAAAAAAATTGGGACGAATTCAAACACTATATTTATCTAGCTTTTTTTATTCCTTTTTTTTATTTCGAACAATTACTTCTTTGTCCCTGAAATCTTTGTAAATATCCTTTCTTTGAGGGAGAGCTAAAAAGCTTATTTCGATTAAAAAGAGCCCAGAAAAAATGATGTACTGAACCAATACAGAAAAGGTCACAGTTTTTCTTGTAGCTCTCTCTCTCTCTCTCTCTCTCTCTCTCTCTTTCTCTCTCTCTCTCTCTCTCTCTCTCTCTCTATCTCTCTCTCTCTCTCATTGAACACCGTATTATATTGCTGTACGTATCCAAAAGATATGGCATTGATCTCTCTCTCTCTCTCTCTCTCTCTCTCTCTCTCTCTCTCTCTCTCGTCTCTCTCTTCCATTGAACAGTATTTTATTGCTGTACGTACCAAAAGATATGGCATTGATTCTCTCTCTCTCTCTTTCTCTCTCTCTCTCTCTCTCTCTCTCTGCTCCTCAGTCCTCCTTTTATTGGCATCGGGGAAAAGAAAGTGGAAGCAATTGCTATTTGAGTCCCTCATTGAAAACAGTATTGCACTGAAGTAAGTTGTTTTCAGGGATTTACCTGGAAACGCATCTTGAGTCTGAATTTGCCGACGAAAATTAGTTTTTGTAATTTTTATTGTTGTTTTGAGCAATTAACAGGTATAAGTGTGGAATTAACACCTGGGTGGCTTCAATAAAGGGTTGCTATTCAGATCCAGTTCTCTCTCTCTCTCTCTCTCTCTCTCTCTCTCTCTCTCTCTCTCTCTCTCTACACCATAGTGATAGGAAGGTCGTCTGATAGTGTCATCATAGTCACTGTTTCCCCAATATCTAGTGTACATTGCCAGAAATCACATTGATAGTGGGGTCATCTGATAGTGTCACGGTCACTGACCCCTTAAGATCTACTGCACAATACAAGAATTTACATAGTAACATAAAGCAATGTAGCTAACACCGTACCTTGTGGCACACCGGATATTACCTTAGCTCCATCCGATTTCTCATCGTTTGCAATAACTATGTTTTCTGTTGTATAAAAATTCTTAAATCCATCTTCGTACTTTGTCCACTATATTATGTTTTCTAATTTTCTTCGCTAATATATCACGGTCTTCCTTGTCAAAAGCTTTTGCAAAGACTAGATAAACAACATCTGTTTCTTTTCCGTTTATCATATTTTTACATATGTTCTCACAGTGGACTAACAGTTGGGTTTGTGTACTTTTTCCGGGCACAAAACCATGAGAGAGAGAGAGAGAGAGAGAGAGAGAGAGAGAGAGAGAGAGAGAGAGAACTTCATTAGAATTGCAATAAAGCTGTCCAAGTGTTAATTCCACCCTTATACCCACACTATAACTAATTGATTTTTACAAGTTTTGAACAAGAGATTTTTATTCAAGTTAGTTGATACAATATCTTCAGCACATAATTGTTTAATACCTAAATGTTAAAGTAAAATGCTTCATGCATAATGTCTTTTTACATTCATGAACACAAACAATCACAATTAAATATATCGCTTTAAGCTTACGACTTCCGATTTCTTGTTCATGAATTTCCTGGACAAATTCACGTGATATGGCACAAGTTTTATATTGTCATGAATTCGATCCAGTCGATCGTCACAAACAACGACTAGCAACTTGCTTTTTATAGGTAACTAACAACTAAGTGAATCAACTCGTAATTGAAAAAGGCAAAACTGAAATGATTATTTAGTGAATTATATTTTCTAGAACTATTATTTAGATAATTTTTCAGACGAAAATAACGACTTTAATATTCCCTCGTGTGGGCATTTATCTTTTATGAAAATGAGTACGGATGGCAATTTTATCCGAGTAGTAAGCGAAAATAAATAAGACGCAATGAATTATCCCTAAACAACAGCTCCTGTGGCAATAAATTTAAAATACCTTCAAGTAAGTTTCACTTGAAGTGGATTGCCATCATATACTCCCTACGGCGACGTCGTGCAACTTCTATAAATCACATGACTTTGATAGCACTGATTAATGTACGTAGGAAACAATTTCCCCCGAGAATTACATAAACACAAGACGTCGACAGCATTATCAAACGTGGCGAATGTCCTGAAATACCCCTAACTCTCAGGACACGACCGAAAATGATGACTTTGGAGGAAGATTTGTGCCGGGGAATGAAAAGGTGAGAGAAATGTAAAAAATAAGGAAGTCGGAAACATGAGATCGATCTTATATCAGGGCTTTAATGTTGTCCCAGGTCTTAGTCAGCTGTTTATATGCATGTTGCATGTCAACGGAGGGACACACGAAGGATCTGTAGTGTTCAGAGAATACCGAGGAATACGAAATAAACAGCATAGCGAGAATGAGACGACAATGAAACAAATGGCTGATATAGAAGGAAAAACTGTGGATTGCTGTGGACAAATATTAATATCACCAGAGATCATAAACAAGACAAATGAAATGAACAGGCTGCTATGAATTTCATTTTCTTCCGAATATACGCGTTATCATCACATGGTTCAGCGGAAGATCCGCTAATATGGAGTAATAATATTATAGTATAATAAAGTAAAGGGTATCAAACCATTTTAGCAATAAAATACCAGGGTATTACACTATGCAAAGTGGACGCCGATTTACACACACACACACACACACACAGGGAAAATTAAACAACGTAGTTTCCGCAAGATCTTTCGACGTTCAAACGGAAACTACGTTGTTTAATTTTCTCTCGTGGCTTATACCTTTATTTATGGATTTATCACGCTCCAAACTTTCGTAATTCAGTTATACATACATACATACATACATACATACATACATATATATATATATATATATATATATATATATATATAATCATTTACGGAGTTTTCGTCATATATAGAAATACGTGACAGATGACATATTGCTGAGAACGAACTACACATACGGGTGAAAAGAGCGTAAATGTGAGTCACAAAACATACCAAGATGCAAGCCAACAATAATGGTTCTTTGGCATCGAAAGAATTAATTTATTTAATCAAGCCTCAAACTGGAAGCATTAGATTTGACAGATGTTTCAAAGTTACCTCCTGTCTGACACACATTTCCAAAGGCTTTATCGCCTCTTTCTAAGTTTTTTCTAAAACCTTTTATATCATAGAAAAACATGGACACTGATCATAATTTGAAGTCTTATACAGAAAACACAAAGCACGCGATTGTTTTTGCAATAGTGGTGTCAAATAAGTTTCTGTGATTAATTTTGGTGCATTGTAACAAACACTGGAACCTTTATGCGATACTAAACCCAACTAAAAAGGAAATGTCCCGATAAGAAACAGCTCAGTCCCTGTAAACTTCAAACACGTTGCATTGCATCAGATTAAAGGTAATTTTGTTACATCACGCAAAACAAAGGTGTAACCTAACCTTTTCATATTTATCGTGTGAATTCATGTTTTTAGGATATAATTATTAAAATAAATAACAGGCTTACCAGCAACCTGTATATGCGAGGTAGGTTTATCCACTGTCCATAAGTCGCTAATATGTTGTGATTGCTGTAAATATAAATTTACCACAGATACTTTCAGGAGATTTCGGGTGTTCGGGTGAAGGCTTTAAAGGTTTATCTTAATAAACTGCTCTGATATTTTCTCTCTCTCAGTTGTGACAATGTGCCTTTCGTTCCGCTCTACGAAGACTGTCGCAAGTCTTGGCGATAAATTCACCAAGTTCGAGGTGAGAGAGAGAGAGAGAGAGAGAGAGAGAGAGAGAGAGAGAACTAGGTACTATTCAGTCAGGACAGAGAGAGGAGAGGGCCGGACTTGAAACGAACATAGAAAGGCACTGAGGAACCATTGGAGACGAATCAGTAATTGGGGAGTTTATTAAAAATAAATAAATAAATAAATAGCTCTTATTTCATAAAATTCGATTAGTAACTGTATTTCTCTAGATAAAATTTAGAAAAACCGATCGTAGAACATTTTTTTTTATGTGCGTGGATGAACTCAAGCAGAGGGCAAAGTAAAACGAGGCAGAGGACAGAATGACGAAGAAATTGTTTGTTTCACTGTAACATTTGTCAGAGTTTTTGCACCATTTGGATATCACAGCCTCTCGAATCTTGGAGGCAGATTTTTCTTCGCAAACTTTGCTTGAGTTTGTAGCTCTCTCTCTCTCTCTCTCTCTCTCTCTCTCTCTCTCTCTCTCTCTCTCAAGATTCTTTTTTCATTCCGAAGTAAACGTCTTTAAGTCGACACATGACTAGAGGTCTATCTAGTCGGTCATGTGTAATTCGATTTTTTGGGTAGGCCATTGAAAACAACGAATAACTTGGTGATATTAGTTTAGCGTGACTCTAGATATTTCCTTGGGAAATTGTCAAAATGTTGTATTTTTTGGAAGAAATTATTCCCCGCCCCCACACGCGAAAAAAAATCAGTTCTTTCCTTTCCTTCATTTGATTTTTGAAGCATTTCTATTTTTGTACCTATGATTCAACTGCTAACACTGCCGTTACTAGACCGCTCTATTATTTCATAGATAATGCAAACATACGTATGAAGCGGGATGGTCTGTTTACGGTATCATATGATCATACATACATATTGTAATTTACTTTCATACACACACACACACACACACACACATATATATATATATATATATATATATATATATATATATATTATATGTGTGTGTGTGTGTGTGTGTGTGTGTGTGTGTGTGTGTATGTATACATATATATATATATATATATATATATATATATATATATATATATATATATATATATATATACACACACACATTCCTCTATGCTCTGCGAAAGCTGAACATTTTAGATGAGGAAATGACTTGCAGCGAAAAATAAAATTGAGTGAAATGTCATGACCTATCAAATGCTAAACTGCGAAGTCGAGATTTCTTTAGGGGAATATTTCATTTTATATATATACATTCTATACATGAGAAGGGGAAAAATATATATATACAATTTCCCGTAAGTACGGAACTGACGCTTTTTCCATGAATTTTTTTTCTCACAAATAAATGTTCCCAGTTATTGTTTTCCTGGTACATTTACACTTCATTCTCCTGGGACCATATTCATAATTTCTGCGCGTAGTTTTTATCAATACTTTTTAAGGTGCATTTTAAAGAATTACTTCAAACAAAGTTCTACCATTTTATTATCAGTTATCACGCATATTTAATCTTATTTTCTGAGACCATATTTTCTGCAGTTTTTTCTCTCAACACTTTTATTGTACATTATTCTCACTTTTTAGACAATCAATACGGAATCTGAAGAAAATAACCATTTACTTTTGGCTGGTGTTTTCAAATAAAACTAAAAATTCGTTAGATCTGTTGTAAATTAACGCAATGCATTTATTTGTACAACGCACTTCCTCCTCATATAACAAAAGAGCCTTAGATACACTGTAACTCAATTAGCTTTATCAATGGAAATGTAAAATTGTAAACGGGATTATGAAAACAAGGAACTTAATTTAACGTTCACGATTTAAAACTACTATAAAATAGTAATACTCTTAACTTCTTTTGACCCAATAAGTTAGCTACAAACACTTAGTTATGAATTGAAAATAAAAGGAAAAGGATGATGAATCAAACCATTTTCATTTTTTTCCGTTTGCTAATATATAGATATTCAACGTTGGTAAGTTTGTTTTGTTTTCGTGGACAATAAAAATCCCAAAAGAATTTTATGAAGAAAGATGTGGCGGCTTTCTTCAACACTAAAAACTTTTTAAAACATTTTTTCTCTTCTGTTTTCCCTCACCCTTTGTAAAAGATTCATTTTTTTCATCTCCCCTCCCTCCTACTTCACTCAACACGCTTTTCCTTTCCTTTCCCACTCTCTTCCACTTCAACTACTTCTTTGGTGGGCGACGGTTTTTCTTGCTTTGCATATATTATATATTTTTTAAAAAGAGTATGGGCAAACTATTAATTATCATTACCCAAAACTTTTGCTTGCAACGATGGTCTTGGTTTCCCGGCACTCCAAAGCTGAACTGAATTGTTTTTCAATTATAATTCCATTAGGGTACTCATCAATTCTTCCTTTTTTTTCGTTTCTCAAACATTCACTTTCTATTGGGTGTTATTCTGGTTAAGTATGCAAATAGACGTTTTGGCATACGGAAAGGCTTAATTTGGTAATTCAGGGTTCGGAACAATCATCGTTATAATTCTGAAGCGAAAGCATTTAACAAGGGACAGTTTTTGCTGTAAAACAGCATATCATGATTGTGACACAAATATCGCTTTATTAATACAAAGTGTCCTTAACTTATTAGACTTGAATACCCGCTCCATCTCTCTCGTCTCTCTCTCTCTTTCATTCTCTCTCTCCTCCCAATCTTCCTCCTCATCTCTCTCTCTCTCTCTGTCCATTTGAACCGAAACTCTATCATTTAAGATGCGAAGATATTGAGGTCAAGGGTGCGAAAAAATATTGGCAAACTTAATAGCAAATTCAATAATCCGTTAGTCATCAAAAAACCTTGTCAGGGGTAAAAAAAAAAAAAAAAAAAAAAAAAAAAAAAAACTCCAACCAGGAGGCTTCAGCGTCCAAAGAAAGATGGACGCAAGATGCTCAAGTTTTCTCTTGGTGTGGGATTCCTAAGTGGGTAATTGACATTCTAATTGCAGTTTCATTGGCTTGGGGAGTGACCCCACACTGGATTAAAACAAGAATGTTAAGTGGGTAAACAGGAAAAAAAAAAAAAGAGGGTCATTTGGATTTTTTTTGGTTTTTATGATCCGGGGGAGTTTTTTGTTTCAAAAAGGGACCTCTGTCGTTGGAAGAAATTACCACACAACGGTGCTTGACGAAAAGTTCACACTTTCTTTTAATTTATTTTATTTCTTAATCGTTTCCAGTGGAAGCTGAAACTTATGCGTATAAGAATATTTATGGCAGTTTGGTTTTGTTTAGTCCCTGATAATATAAAATTAATTATTCATTGTAACTAGAATTAAAACCCAAAATTAACAAATAAGGATACAAACTTAACAGAATAAAATAAAATAAAAATATATAAGTAAAAAAAAAAATATAAAACAGAAAAAAATTAAAAACCCCCTATTCCCCCCCTTTTTTGGAGAAATTCGCCCCCCCACCCCTTTGGGAAAATCTACTTGAACCTGCCGAACAAGGAATCTCTTATTAAGAAATCAGGTTTTTCACACGTTACACTTCGAGGCAACTCTCCTCTCTCTCCTTCCGCTCTCTCTCTCTATCTTCCTCATCTCTTCTCTCTCTCTCTCTCTGCTTTCTCCCCAGTCGAAACAACAATTATTATGCAGAGGTTAGGACCTTTCCTTCATCAACCATACTTCGAAAAACATATCAACTCATTTTCTTTGCACAAACTTGACTCCTATGAAACGTTGAAACTGAAATTATTGCACGACGCAGTTGGTTCTGTTATCCGAAACGAAATTGTAGAGAGGGATTTCTCCAACCATCCACAACTTTATTTTCATATCAATGGCCTTCGAACTTAGAATAATGAATATTGAAGTTTAGACCGCTTTTGGTTGTTTCGCTTTTTTTTTTTTATGGTTATTTGTTTTGAACAAATGTGGAATGGAAGTTATGTTTGAGAATTGTCACAGATATATTGTTTGGATTACTACCAAGTTGACGGGTTGTTTAATCTCAGTGTGTACATATTTGTCCTGAAAAAGTTTCAACATAGAAAACTCAACGGAAAATACCAGGCGAGTGATGGCCAATGCATCGATATAACCTAGGCGTCCAGATACATTTATAGTCCATCAATATGTGTAATAATAATAAAATAAAAAATCAGTGAAAAAATGAAAATGTAACACCCACTGAACTTCTACATTGGATGGGAAATTATGAATACGTTCCTCCAAAGGCTTAATTTGATGTCATAATTAAAAAAACAAACGAAGATGAAAATCCCGCCCGAGCTTTTCTCGTAGCAGATTAAATAGAATAGGAATTCTTTAATTGTTACTTTCAATTTTTTTGACCAGAATAAAACGACAAGATTAAAATAAAAAGCGCCAGGGCAGGTGTTTTTTGTGAAGGCCTCTCTGCAGCAAACTAATAAAAGAGAGAGAGAGAGAGACGGAGACGACGAGAGGAGAGAGAGAGAGAGGAGAGAGAGAGATCATATTTGCTTAGTACTTGTAAAAATAAGTTCGTCATCAGATATTGCATAACTTTTTTTCATTTAAAATTCAACGAGACGCTAGAAGATTTTTTTGCCATATGAAAAAAAAATAAGTTTAAAAGCTAAATACCGATATTACATGATGGACAACGCTACCTGCGGTATATGTCTTTGTGCTACTAAGTAATACTTTGTCTCGGTTGACTACAAATAATTAGACTGACAACAAGTACTACCAAGTGTCTATCATGGATCGTTGCCATGCTTTTCTATCGCAATTTATTTGGGGGGTGGGAAAAATATATTTTATATAAATAAAATCGTCCCTGTTCTCCTTGAGCCCCTCCCTTTCCCCTTCCCCTCATTCTTCTCCTGTCCATTGTTCTCTCACTTAACGCGAAAACTCTTTTGTTTCCCGCTAAGCTGAATTTTTTTGTTTTTCTGCGGTTATTTTTCATGAGGAAAATACCCCCAATTCCTCCTCCTCCATCCTCCTCCCTCCTCCTCCTCTTCTCCCAATTGCGGTGATTGCCTTCTGGCTCCGTTGCACAGTAGAAACACGCTACGTATATTATTCCGATTTGTTTGTGGCCCCAAGCACACCAGGACTTTGTTTCATTGTGTCTGGAATACGTCAAGAACGACATCGCGCTGCGACGAAAATTTTTTTGAAAAGGTCTTAAGATAACCGACGCATGCGGGTATGGGACCTCTCTGGCTCGATACTCATTCATATTACAGTGTGATGTATTCGATAAATGAAGAAACGAAAGTTCATGATGGTTCCTATTACCTCCATGTACCAATCTAAAAAAGAACTATGCTTGCTATTTCATTAGATTTCATTCACAATTGCATTTGGAAAAAACCTACGCACACGATCCCTATTCAACATAATCACATGCAACCGTCATGGAAACTACTAAGCCCCACTTTACGTAATTACATGCACCGTCATGGAACTATTAAGGCCACGTTATGCAAACCAAAACCACGACGATTCCAGTCCTGGTACTTTTTCTCTGAAAGATTCTCCATTGACGAAAAAGGGGAAATGTTACTCCTTATCAATTAAGTTGGTTCGTGAGGTTCCTTTTCTTGAAATTCGCCTTTAATGTCACAGACAAAAAGTGGATCGCTGTGGAAGACATGGCTATAAATTTCAATTTGGTTGGGATATAAATATATTCCAAACGTTAATTCATGAAGAAAGATAAGTAAATCGATTGCTTTCAAAGACCAGAATTCAAGTAGGACAAGGATTACTCGGTACAAGAAATTACGAAAATAATTAGTAAAAAAACAAGTGGCTCAAAAGTAAGAAAAGAGAAAAATAAATGTAAGGGAGCATGATAAATACTTAAAGAAATAGTCGTTATAAATGTACTTTGTTTTTAAGCGGCTATGAATGTATATTCTATTACATGTACATGTACAAATTACAACTTCAGTAATTATATGTTATTTTGATTGTTTCACAAAAGGTGTTGAGGACTGAAGCTGGATGATGGTAAACCTTAAAAAACAAAAGAAAATAAATTACAATCACACTAGAGAAAAAGCACTTAGGAGAAAGTAAGCTTTCTCTCTCTCTCTCTCTCTCTCTCTCTCTCTCTCTCTCTCTCTCTCTCTCTCTCCACGATTGATTCGACTGTTTTTATCGAATCACGCTCAGAAGGGGAAACTGAAGAAGGTCTGCATAAACAATTTCGAAACTCGACAGTTCAAACATTCTCCCGCTGCTGCTGCTGCTCTCTGGGTGTAACGTTTACTGAGAAATGAGAAATATCTCCTTTGACGGAAGGTGAGAGATTAATCAAAGGAGCGAAAGGGGACGCAGAAATACATTTTGACGCCGACGTAGTCTCCCTGTTTCTGCTTTTTTTATTACAGCAAAACTGGTTTGTTGGTATTGTGAAAAGGGTTAATAGGAACAGAAGGCGATATCGGTTCTCAACGAGAGGTCAATGCTTTCAGGGTTATTTCGTCACGTCATCGAACGTTGATTTTGGACAGAACTCGGATGAGTAGACGAAGGAAGAGAAGTGAAGACATGAAGAAAATGAGAAGTGCAGATATGAAATTATGTAAAAATTTATCATCCAGCTCTCTCTCTCTCTCTCGCTCTCTCTCTCTCAGTCAGCTCTTGGATTCCCGTTGTGGCCCACAGCCTCTCACACCAAATGCTTCCGCTGGCCTCATGCCCAGTTTGACGTGGAGTGGGGTATTCAACACGTAACTTATAATAGGCAGATATTCAGGGTATGGAATAGATTGGATTATAGAATTTATGCCAAAGCGGTGGGACCTACGAGGTCATTCGGCGTTCATGAGGGGAAAAAAAAAACAATATCCCATTTCTTTATCATCTCTATCGCCGAGCAGAATGGTTGCGATATCGGTATAAAATCAGACAGTTGCGAGAGCCTCGTGACCGATTCCCTGCAAATGTCATAAACATCAGGGCAAGTGATGCGTTTCATTTTGGAATCGCTTTTGACCGTGATGCCAATTTTCTTCCGGTTTCCAGATCCCCAAAGCGTCACCTTATTATGAGATTTCGAAATGAATATCCGGAGATAAATGACGTAATATCATCGCAATTACACTTTGATTAATAATTTTGTATCTCATCAACAATTTGTTTTCCAGGATCAATCAACACCAAATTGTCCTCTGGGGGTTTTTTGATATAAATACGAAGCGGTGAGAAAGGTATATTTAATAAATAAGTTTATAAAATTAATGAAATATATAATGAACAGAGAGAAGTGTATGAAAGCGGGAAATTCTATGTAACCACTTACACACAGTACACTCACACTGACTCAGAGCCACACGCATACGCTCACAAACACACACATACACACCTATACATATATGAATGATTTGATTACGATATATATATATATATATATATATATATATATATATATATATATATATATATATATATATATATATATATATATATATATATATATATATATATATATATATATATATATATATATATATATATATGTTTGTTGCCTGCCGGTTTTTGCATATTTTTTATTTTTGAAAAGATCTTTCGTCGTTACCGTTGTAATTAGCTTCGTGGTAAACTATTTCACAGACTATTTTAATTTACTGCTTATTAGTTGTTATCAATGTGTACGATTTCGAACCGGATATTGTGAAGACTAGTTCACTGAGACGGAAATCATAGCGCTTTTAATACCTTTGGAGCGTTGCCTGATATCCGCCTCAATAACATACGTTGAAAAAAAAAAATCTTCTAAGCTCTTAGTACCCAATTAGTCCGGTTGATAAATGAACCTGCCATGTAGCATACGATTACGTGTTGCCCATAATGATTTGTTTATACAAATCGCTACTTTCATTAAATCGAGTACCATTTCATGTCAAATTACGTCCGGTAAAGCGGAATAAATCAAATAGATTTTTCACAGATTTTAATAATGCAAGTGTTTGCTCGTACCT
>NC_087204.1:16127137-16159637 GCF_015104395.2 Macrobrachium nipponense | reverse complement strand
AAACAGCAGCAACTCGCTCATACAAAGCATCCTAAGGAGTGAAGCAAGAAGAAAATCAAATTGTGGGAAAGATGGGAAAATGAGGCCTTTGTCCCCTAAAGGACTTAATCTCTGTTTTGGCAAGATGTCATCTGAAGTTTTTGTCATTATTACATTTATTGCTGATATTTTAATTTTTCATTATTACTGTGATTACTATCAAGTTAAAGTTTTATTTACATTTAATTTATGATTAAGCCCTCTGGACCTGACTACTGTAACCAACCTAAGGTCTCTAGTTGAAATTGAGTTATATAATATAGCACCATCTGTTATTACTCTCAATGCATTTTTTTTTTTTTTTTTCTCACCAATATTATTACTGTTATTACCAGTATGATGATTACTAGCTTTTATGCTACCTCAGCTACCTTGTGGATAAGTGCCGATTATTCATTTTCTTTTTTCTATTTTATCATGTCACATGTATCTAGATTGTGTTTGCTACTGTCTGTATTTTGTATATTCAATGTATATGGCCCCGAGCCGAAATAAAGCATATTATTATTATTATTATTATTATTATTATTATTATTATTATTATTATTACAGTATACAAAGACAACAGTTCTAGCGACCAGGAAATGCTTAGGGCAAGTAAACTAATGCTTGGTTATTCTCTCTCCTGCCTGGCTGGAAGACTTGTACAATAGCATGACCTTTGCTTCCTTTTAACGCACAGAATACTATTCTTTGAGCATAAACGTATCTAATGTATAAACGCACCAGGTAGTGTGTGTCGGCTTTCGTGGTTTGCAATCAGGGATGGAAAAGATATAATTTTTACGTTTAGAATTTCTTTCAAAAGGTTAAACTCTTTTGTTATATATAATACTTTCACGATAGTTGCACCTGAAGAGCTGTACGAAATATGTTTTTTTATTTAGTGTATTTGTTCGAACATTTGAATTTTCAGCATCATCCGTCACGGAGAAGTCAATCAACGAAGTAATCTGGGGGATTAAGGACTAAATTTCCTTCAGAGGAAAAAAATTGGACGAATTCAAACACTATATTTATCTAGCTTTTTTTTATTTCCTTTTTTTTATTTCGAACAATTACTTCTGTGTCCCTGAAATCTTTGTAAATATCCTTTCTTTGAGGGAGAGCTAAAAAGCTTATTTCGATTAAAAAGAGCCAGATGATGTACTGAACCAATACAGAAAAGGTCACAGTTTTTCTTGTAGCTCTCTCTCTCTCTCTCTCTCTCTCTCTCTCTCTCTCTCTCTCTCGCTCTCTCTCTCTTTCTCTCTCTCTCTCTCTCTTTCTCTCTCTCTCTATCTCTCTCTCATGAAACACCGTATATACTGCTGTACGATCCAGATGCAGTTCTCTCTCTCTCTCTCTCTCTCTCTCTCTCTCTCCTCTCTCTCTCTCTCTCTCATTGAACACCGTATTATATTGCTGTACGTATCCAAAAGATATGGCATTGATTCTCTCTTCTCTCTCTCTCTCTCTCTCTCTCTCTCATTCAGTCTGCCAAAAATGGTCTCTCTCGTCTCTCTCTCTCTCATGGTCACTCCTTTTATTGGGGCAAAATCGAAAAAAGTGGAAGCAATTGCTATTTGAGTCCTCATTGAAAACAGTATTGCACTGAAGTAAGTTGTTTTCAGGGATTTACCTGGAAAAACGATCTTGAGTCTGAATTTGCCGACGAAATTAGTTTTTTGTAATTTTTTTATTGTTGTTTTGAGCAATTAACAGGTATAAGTGTGGAATTAACACCTGGGTGGCTTCAATAAAGGGTTGCTATTCAGATCCAGTTCTCTCTCTCTCTCTCTCTCTCTCTCTCTCTCTCTCTCTCTACACCATAGTGATAGGAAGGTCGTCTGATAGTGTCATCATAGTCACTGTTTCCCCAATATCTAGTGTACATTGCCAGAAATCACATTGATAGTGAGGTCATCTGATAGTGTCACGGTCACTGTACCCCACAAGATCTAGTGCACAATACAAGAATTTACATAGTAACATACAGCAATGCAGCTAACACCGTACCTTGTGGCACACCGGATATTACCTTAGCTAACTTCATCCGATTTCTCATCGTTTGCAATAACTATCTGTTTTCTGTTGTGTAAAAATTCTTAAATCCATCTTCGTACTTTGTCCACTATATTATGTTTTCTAATTTTCTTCACTAATATATCACGGTCTTCCTTGTCAAAAGCTTTTGCAAAGACTAGATAAACCACATCTGTTTCTTTTCCGTTTATCATATTTTTACATATGTTCTCACAGTGGACTAGCAGTTGGGTTTGTGTACTTTTTCCGGGTACCATGAGAGAGAGAGAGAGAGAGAGAGAGAGAGAGAGAGAGAGAGAGAGAGAGAGAGAGAGAGAGAGAGAGAACTTCATTAGATTGCAATAAAAGCTGTCCAAGTGTCAATTCCACCCTAATACCCACACTATAACTAATTGATTTTACAAGTTTTGAACAAGAGATTTTTTATTCAAGTTAGTTGATACAATATCTTCAGCACATAATTGTTTAATACCTAAATGTTAAAGTAAAATGCTTCATGCATAATGTCTTTTTACATTCACGAACACAAACAATCACAATTAAATATATCGCTTTAAGCTTACGACTTCCGATTTCTTGTTCATAAATTTCCTGGACAAATTCACGTGATATGGCACAAGTTTTATATTGTCATGAATTCGATCCTGTCGATCATCACAAACAACGACTAGCAACTTGCTTTTTATAGGTAACTAACAACTAAGTGAATCAACTCGTAATTGAAAAAGGCAAAACTGAAATGATTATTTAGTGAATTATATTTTCTAGAACTATTATTTAGATGATTTTTCAGACGAAAATAACGACTTTAATATTCCCTCGTGTGGGCATTTATCTTTTATGAAAATATGTACGGATGGCAATTTTATCCGAGTAGTAAGCGAAAATAAATAAGACGCAATGAATTAATCCCTAAACAACAGCTCCTGTGCCAATAAATTTAAAATACCTTCAAGTAAGTTTCACTTGAAGTGGATTGCCATCATATACTCCCTACGGCGACGTCGTACACGCCTATAAATCACCGGTAAATACATGACTTTGATAGCACTGAGGAATGTACGTAGGAAACATTTTCCCCCGAGAATTACATAAACGCAAGACGTCGACAGTATTATCAAACGAGGCTAATGTCCTGAAATACCCCTAACTCTCGGGGACACGACCGAAAATGATGACTTTGGAGGAAGATTTGTGCCGGGAAATGAAAAGGTGAGAGAAATGTAAAAAATACGGAAGTCGGAAAAATGAGATCGATCTTTTATCAGGCCGTTAATGTTGTCCCAGGTCTTAGTCAGCTGTTTATATGCATGTTGCATGTCAACGGAGGGATACACGAAGGATCTGTAGTGTTCAGAGAATGCCGAGGAATACGAAATAAACAGCATAGCGAGAATGAGACGACAATGAGACAAATGGCTGATATAGAAGGGAAAACGGTGGATTACTGTGGACAAATATTAATATCACCAGAGATCATCAGCAAGACAAATGAAATGAACAGGCTGCTATGAATTTCATTTTCTTCCGTATACACGCGTTATCATCACATGCTTCAGCGGAAGATCCGCTAATATGAAGTAATAATATTATAATATAATAAAGTAAAGGGTATCAACCCACTTTAGCAATAAAATACCAGGTTATTATACTATGCAAAGTGGACGCCGATTTACACACACACACACACACACACACACACAGGGAAAATTAAACAACGTAGTTTCCGCAAGATCTTTCGACGTTCAAACGGAAACTACGTTGTTTAATTTTCTCTCGTGGCTATACCTTTATTTATGGATTATCACGCTCCAAACTTTCGTAATTCAGGTTATACATACATACAATACATACATACATACATACATACATATATATATCTATATATATTATATATATATATATATATATATATATATATATATTAATCATTTACGGAGATTTGTCATATATAGAAATACGTGACAGATGATATATTACTGAGAACGAACTACACATACGGGTAAAAAGAGCGTAAATGTGAGTCACAAAACATACCAAGATGCAAGCCAACAATAATGGTTCTCTGGCATCGAAAGAATTAATTTATTTAATTAAGCCTCAAACTGGAAGCATTAGATTTGACAGATGTTTCAAAGTTCCCTCCTGTCTGACACACATTTCCAAAGGCTTTATCGCCTCTTTCTAAGTTTTTTCTAAAACCTTTTAATATCATAAAAAGAAAAAAACATGGACAACTGATCATAATTGAAGTCTTATACAGAAAACACAAGCACGCGATTGTTTTTTGCAATAGTGGTGTCAAATAAGTTTCTGTGATTAATTTTGGTGCATTGTAACAAACACTGGAACCTTTATGCGATACTAAACCCAACTAAAAAGGAAATGTCCCGATAAGAAACAGCTCAGTCCCTGTAAACTTCAAACACGTGCTTGCATCAGATTAAAGGTAATTTTTGTTGTTACATCCACGCAAAACAAAGGTGTAACCTAACCTTTTCATATTATCGTGTGAATTCATGTTTTTTAGGATATAATTATTAAAATAAATAACAGGCTTACCAGGAACCTGTATCTGCGAGGTAGGTTTATCCACTATCCATAAGTCGCTAATATTTTGTGATTGCTGTAAATAGATATTTACCACAGATGCTTTCAGAAGATTTCGGGTGTTCGGGTGAAGGCTTTAAAGGTTTATCTTAATAAATTGCTCTGATATTTTCTCTCTCAGTTGTGACAATGTGCCTTTCGTTCCGCTCTACGAAGACTGTCGCAAGTCTTGGCGATAAATTCACCAAGTTCGAGGTGAAGAGAGAGAGAGAGAGAGAGAGAGAGAGAGAGAGAGAGAGAGAGAGAGAGAGAACTAGGTACTATTCAGTCAGGACAGAGAGAGGAGAGGGCCGGACTTGAAACGAACATAGAAAGGCACTGAGGAACCATTGGAAACGAATCAGTAATTGGGAGTTTATTAAAAATAAAAATAAATAAATAAATAGCTCTTATTTCATAAAATTCGATTAGTAGCTGTAATTCTCTCGATAAAATTTAGAAAAACCGATCGTAGAACATTTTTTTTATGTGCGTGGATGAACTCAAGCAGAGGGCAAAGTAAAACGAGGCAGAGGACAGAATGACGAAGAAATTGTTTGTTTCACTGTAACATTTGTCAGAGTTTTTGCACCATTTGGATATCACAGCCTCTCGAATCTTGGAGGCAGATTTTTCTTCGCAAACTTTGCTTGAGTTTGTAGCTCTCTCTCTCTCTCTCTCTCTCTCTCTCTCTCTCTCTCTCTCTCTCTCTCTCAACGATTCTTTTTTTCATTCCGAAGTAAACGTCTTTAAGTCGACACATGACTAGAGGTCTATCTAGTCCAGGGATGTCCAACCTTTTGATTTAATGGGCCACATTGCAAACTTAAATATTTAACTGGGCCGCAAAACCCCAGAATATCTGAATACATTTTAATGAAAAATGACAATATAAAACAAAAACCATGTGCATACACTTTATTACACATTGTAAATATTGTAATGTTATATGTAGCTATACATAGAAAAAAAAACATTATTAAATTTAATAACCAATATTAATTCAATGAAGAATTTTGGACTTTGTTTCCTTCCAGAATTTAATGAAAAATGACAATATAAAACAAAACCATGTGAATACACTTTATTACACATTGTAAAATATTGTAATGTTTATATGTAGCTATACATATAAAATAATTATTAAATTAATTAACCAATATTAATTCAATGAGACTTTTGACTTTGTCTTCCAGCCATTTTCCTTTTGTTTTCAATATTTGCATACGAAGGATGTATTCTTGAATTCTAAGAATGTTTGCTAAATGTCTGTCAGTCAACCTATTTCTTTCTGCAGTTTTTTACTGTTTCAGGGTGGAAAAAAAAAAAAAAAAACTGCTCGCAAGAGTATGTACTTCCCCGCATACATAATAATTTTTCTGGATAAATTTATAATTTGATTGAATTCATTGAGAGAATGCAATTTCTTATAAAATAAATGAAGTGTATTCTCTCTATGGAAAGTTTTTAAACCTTCCCGACTTTGCAGCTCAATCAGTTCAAGTTGGTACTCAACTGGTACTTTATCATATTGAAATGGAAATGGATATTAAATAATTTTAACTCAATTTCAATCTTTTTAAAATTAGAAAATCTAATTTTACGTTCAAAACACACATGGTGTTGTCACGATACTTATGATGAATTGTGTCTCTATGTAGGCTACGAGGCAATCATGATTCTTGTTATGTCAATATAGTAAGAAATAAGAAAATCTAAGAAATTCTCAAAAATAATCTATAATCTAAATGACCACAATTTTAAAAATGTAAATGAAGTGCAAATAATCTAAATATAGATTTTAAATAATCTAAGTTCGCAGCCCTAGCTAAGCCTCATCACAGAACCAAACAACTGACAATATTATAAACTTAGTATGCATGCTCGGTTGTAAATTTCATCTTAATCATATTGTTTTTTAATTGTTTTTGTTTATTATTTTGTTTATTAAAATATAAAGTATTTTAATTAAATTTACATGAAGACTCTCTAGCAGCCTAGCTCACTACATGATAAATTTGCTAAAAACTTTTTTTTGAATGAGAGATCGATAGTGGCCGCATCCAAAACACTGAGTGGGCCACAATGTGGCCCGTGGCCGCAGGTTGGACATCCCTGATCTAGTCGGTCATGTTTGTTCATTCGATTTTTTGGGTAGGCCATTGAAAACAACGAATAACTTGGTGATATTAGTTTAGCGTGACTCTAGATATTTCCTTGGGAAATTGTCAAAATGTTGTATTTTTTGGAAGAAATTATTCCCCGCCCCCACACGCGAAAAAAAAATCAGTTCTTCCTTTCCTTCATTTGATTTTTGAAGCACTTCTATTTTTTGTACCTATGATTCAACTGCTAACACTGCCGTTACTAGACCGCTCTATTATTTATAGATAATGCAAACATACGTATGAAGCGGGATGGTCTGTTACGGTATCATATGATCATACATACATATTGTAATTTACTTTCATACACACACACACCACACACATATATATATATAATATATATATATATATATATATATATATGTGTGTGTGTGTGTGTGTGTGTGTGTGTATGTATACATATATATATATATATATATATTATATATATATATATATAATATATATATATTTATACACCCACACACATTCCTCTATGCTCTGCGAAAGCTGAACATTTTAGATGAGGAAATCACTTGCAGCGAAAAATAAAATTGAGTGAAATGTCATGACCTATCAAATGCTAAACTGCGAAGTCGAGATTTCTTTAGGGGAATATTTCATTTTATATATATACATTCTATACATGAGAAGGGGAAAAAATATATATACAATTTCCCGTAAGTACGGAACTGACGCTTTTCCATGAATTTTTTTTTCTCACAAATAAATGTTCCCAGTTATTGTTTTCCTGGTACATTTACACTTCATTCTCCTGGGACCATATTCATAATTTCTGCGCGTAGTTTTTATCAATACTTTTTAAGGTGCATTTTAAAGAATTACTTCAAACGTTCTACCATTTTATTATCAGTTATCACGCATATTTAATCTTAATTTTCTGAGACCATATTTTTCTGCAGTTTTTTCTCTCAACACTTTTATTGTACATTATTCTCACTTTTTAGACAATCAACTGGATCTGAAGAAAATAACCATTACTTTTGCTGGTGTTTTCATAAATAAAATCTTAGATCTGTGTAAATTAACGCAATGCATTTATTTACAAGCACTTCCTCATATAACAAAAGAGCCTTAGATACACTGTACTCAATTAGCTTATAATGAAAGTAAAATTGCAACGGGATATGAAAACAAGGAACTTAATTTAACGTTCACGATTTAAAACTACTATAAATAGTAATACTACTTATTCTTGACCATAAGTAGCTACAACATTAGTTATGAATTGAAAATAAAAGGAAAAGGATGATGATCAACATTTTCATTTTTTTCTTTCAATATATAGATATTCAACGTTTGGTAAGTTTGTTTTCGTGGACATAAAATCCCAAAAGAATTTTATGAAGAAGATGTGGCGGCTTTCTTCAACACTGAAAACTTTTTAACATTTTTTTCTCTTCTGTTTCCCTCACCCTTTGTAAAGATTCATTTTTTCATCTCTCCCTCCTACTTCACTCACGCGCTCTTTCCTTTCCACTCTCTTCCACTTCACTACTTCTTTGGTGGGCGACGGTTTTCTTGCTTGCATATATATATATTTTTTAAAAAGAGTATGGCAACTATAATTATCATTACCCAACTCTTGCAACGATGGTCTTGGTTTCCGGCATCAGCTGACTGAATTGTTTT
Organism: Macrobrachium nipponense; assembly: GCF_015104395.2. NCBI lineage: Eukaryota > Metazoa > Arthropoda > Malacostraca > Decapoda > Palaemonidae > Macrobrachium > Macrobrachium nipponense. The sequence continues at coordinate 16,151,184 of NC_087204.1, read as the reverse complement.
TCATTATAATTCAATTAGGTACTCATCAATTCTTCATTTATTCGTTTCTCTCATTCCTTCTTATTGGTGTTATCTGGTTTTGCAGACGGAAGGCTAATTTGCAAATTCAGGTCGAACAATCATCGTTATAAGTGAAAGCATATACGACAGTTTTTGCTGTAAACCGCATATCATGATTGTGATGCAAATATCACTTTATTAATAAAAAAGCGTCTAGATGATGAAGACTTGATCTCTCTCTCTCTCTCTCTCTCTCTCTCTCTCTCTCTCCATTGAACGAATCTCTATATTTAGATGCGAAGATATCGAGTCAAGGATGCGAAAAAAAATATTGGCAAACTTATAGAAATTCAATATCCCTTAGTCATCGAAAACCTTCAGGGGTAAAAAAAAAAAAAAAAAAAAAAAAAAAAAAAAAAAAAAAAAAAAAAAAAAAAAAAAAAAAAAAAAAAAACTCCACCAAGAGGCTTCAGCGCCCAAGAAAGATGACGCAAGATGCTCAAGTTCTCTTGGTGTGGGATTCCTAAGTGGGTAATTACATTTAATTGCAGTCATTGGCTTGGAGTGACCCCACACTGGATAAAACAAGTGTAAGTGGGTAAAAAAAAAGAGAGGGTCATTTGGATGTTTTTTATGATCCGGGACTTTTGTTTCAAAAGACTCTGTTGTGAAGAAATTCCACACAACGGTGCTTGGTGAAAAGTTACACTTTCTTTTATTTATTTTCTTAATCGTTTCCAGAGGAAGCCGAAACTTTATGCGTATAATAATATTATGGCAGTTTGTTTGTTTAGCCCTAATTAATACCCCTGATTCTGGAGAATCGCCCAACCCTTTTTTGATCTACTTGAAACTGCCGAACAAGGAATCTCTATTTAGAAATAAGTTTTTCACACTTACACTTGGAGCAACTCTCTCTCTCTCTCTCTCTCTCTCTCTCTCTCTCTCTCTCTCTCTCTCTCTCTCTCTCTCTCCTTTCTACCCAGTCGAACACAATATAACAGAGGTTAGGATCTTTCCTTTATCACCATACTTCGAAAACATATCAATCATTTTCTTTTCACAAACTTGACTTTTATGAAACGTCTGAACTCTATTGCACGACGCAGTTGGTCTGTTTTCACGAAATTTGAGAGGGATTTGATATCACACTTTATTTTCATATAATGGCTTCAAGCTTAGAATAATGATATTGAAGTTAGACGCTTGGTCGCATGAGAGAAGATGGACATTATGTTTGAAAATTGTCACTGATATACTGTTGGATTACTACAATTAAAGGGTTAATCTAGTGTGTACATATTTCCTAAAGAACGTTTTAACATACAAATTCAACGGAAAATACAGCGAATGAGGCAATGCGTCGATATAACTGGCGTCCAAGTACTTTTGTAGTCCATAAATATGTGTAATAATAATAAAAGAAATCAGTGAAAAATGAAAATGTAACACCACTGAATTCTACATTGGATGAAAATTATGAATGATGGACATTATGTTTGAAAATTGTCACTGATATACTGTTGGATTACTACAATTAAAGGGTTAATCTAGTGTGTACATATTTCCTAAAGAACGTTTTAACATACAAATTCAACGGAAAATACAGCGAATGAGGCAATGCGTCGATATAACTGGCGTCCAAGTACTTTTGTAGTCCATAAATATGTGTAATAATAATAAAAGAAATCAGTGAAAAATGAAAATGTAACACCACTGAATTCTACATTGGATGAAAATTATGAATACGTTCCTACAAAGAGTATTTGATGTCATAATAAAAAAACGGAGATGAAAAACCCGAGCTTTTCTCGTAGCAGATTAAAGAATAGAATTCTTTATTGTACTTTCAATTTTTTGACCGGAACAAAAGACAAGATATAAAAGGCGCAGGCAGTCTTTATTAGAAGCTCTATGCAGAGCTAATAAAATACAGAGAGAGAGAGAGAGAGAGAGAGAGAGAGAGAGAGAGAGAGAGAGAGAGATCATATTTGCTTAGTACTTGTAAAAATAAGTTTGTCATCAGATATTGCATAACTTTTTTTCATTTAAAATTCGACGAGACGCTAGAAGATTTTGTAGCAATATGAAAAATACAATTGAACACTTAAATACTGATATTACATGATGACAACGCTACCTTGCGTATATGTCTTTGCTACTAAGTATACTTGTCTCGTTGACTACAAATAATTAGACTGACAATAAGTACTACCAAGTGTCTATCATGGATCGTTGGTATGTTTTTCTTTCACAATTTTTTGGTCGGAAAAATATATTTTATATAAATAAAATCGTCCTGTTCTCCTCGAGAACCCCTTCTTCGCCTCTCATTCTTCTCCTGTCCATTGTTCTCTCACTTACGCCAACTCTTTTGTTTCCCGTAAGCTGAATTTTTTTCTGCGGTATTTTTCCTGAGAAATCCCACCCTCCTCCTCCTCCTCCTCCTCCTCCTCTTCTCCCAATTGCGTGATTGCCTTCTGGCTCCGTTGCACAGTAGAAACACGCTACGTATATTATTCCGATTTGTTTGTGGCCCCAAGCACACCAGGACTTTGTTTCATTGTGTCTGGAATACGTCAAGAACGACATCGCGCTGCGAAGAAAATTTTTTTGAAAAGGTCTTAAGATAACCGACGCATGCGGGTATGGGACCTCTCTGGCTCGATACTCATTCATATTACAGTGTGATGTATTCGATAAATGAAGAAACGAAAGTTCATGATGGTTCCTATTACCTCCATGTACCAATCTAAAAAAGAACTATGCTTGCTATTCATTAGAGCATTTCACAATTGCATTTGGAAACCTACGCACACGATCCCTATTCAACATAATCACATGCAACCGTCATGGAAACTACTAAGCCCACATTTAACGTAATTACATGCAACCGTCATGGGAACTATTAAGGCCACGTTATGCAAACCAAAACCACGACGATTCCAGTCCTGGTACTTTTTCTCTGAAAGATTCTCCATTGACGAAAAAGGGGAAATGTTACTCCTTATCAATTAAGTTGGTTCGTGAGGTTCCTTTTCTTGAAATTCGCCTTTAATGTCACAGACAAAAAGTGGATCGCTGTGGAAGACATGGCTATAAATTTCAATTTGGTTGGGATATAAATATATTCCAAACGTTAATTCATGAAGAAAGATAAGTAAATCGATTGCTTTCAAAGACCAGAATTCAAGTAGGACAAGGATTACTCGGTACAAGAAATTACGAAAATAATTAGTGAAAAAACAAGTAGCTCAAAAGTAAGAAAAGAGAAAAATAAATGTAAGGGAGCATGATAAATACTTAAAGAAATAGTCGTTATAAATGTACTTTTTTTTAAGCGGCTATGAATGTAATATTCTATTACATGTACATGTACAAATTACAACTTCAGTAATTATATGTTATTTTGATTGTTTCACAAAAGGTGTTAAGGACTGAAGCTGGATGATGGTAAACCTTAAAAAACAAAAGAAAATAAATTACAATCACACTAGAGAAAAAGCACTTAGGAGAAAGTAAGCTTTTCTCTCTCTCTCTCTCTCTCTCTCTCTCTCTCCACGATTGATTCGACTGTTTTTATCGAATCACGCTGAGGAGGGGAAACTGAAGAAGGTTCTGCATAAACAATTTCGAAACTCGACAGTTCAAACATTCTCCCGCTGCTGCTGCTGCTCTCTGGGTGTAACGTTTACTGAGAAATGAGAAATATCTCCTTTGACGGAAGGTGAGAGATTAATCAAAGGAGCGGAAGGGGACGCAGAAATACATTTTGACGCCGACGCAGTCTCCCTGTTTCTGCCTTTTTTTTATTTTTTTATTACAGCAAAACTGGTTTGTTGGTATTGTGAAAAGGGCTAATAGGAACAGCAGGCGATATCGGTTCTCAACGAGGGGTCAATGCTTTCAGGGTTATTTCGTCACGTCATCGAACGTTGATTTTGGACAGAACTCGGATGAGTAGACGAAGGAAGAGAAGTGAAGACATGAAGAAAATGAAAAGTGCAGATATGAAAAAATGTAAATTGATCATCCAGCTCTCTCTCTCAGTCAGCTCTGGATTCTCGTTGTGGCCCACAGCCTCTCACCAAATATCCGGAGATAAAATGACGTAATATCATCGCAATTACACTTTTGATTAATAATTTTGTATCTCATCAACAATTTGTTTTCCAGGATTAATCAACACAAACCAAATTGTCCTCGGGCGTTTTGTGATATAAATACGAAGCGGTTGAAAAGGGTATATTTAATAAATACATTTATAAAATTAATGAAATATATAATGTACAGAGAGAAGTTTATGAAAGCGGGAAATTCTATATCACCGCTTACACATGGTACACTCACACTGACTCAGAGCGACACGCATACTCTCACAAACACACATACACAAACTATACATATATGAGTACTTGATTAGAAATATAGGATATATATATATATATATATATATATATATATATATATATATATATATATATATGTAATATACATATATGAATAACTTGATCACGAAATATATATATATATATATATATATATATATATATATTATATATATATATATATATATATATATATATCTTATATATATATTTTTACGTATATAGGGCCTTGTGAGAGACTAGATACGTAAACGGAAGTAATTTAGGGAGTTCAAGAGGGAATTGCTTGAACTTACCGCTAAACTTTCTTTAGGGGGAAGGTCGCCAGAAAACTCAGCTCGTTACTTTAAACTATTTATTTACAAAAAGGCCCGTCGCTGGCCTGGAGAAAAGTTAAATGATATTGGCCCCCACGTTGGGGCTTATAGTCTCATTCATTCAAGCTGATTTCATTCACTTGGGGTTAATGCACACTTGCGAGCAGAGAGACGGCACGTGACTCAGAATCTGGAAAAGGATCCCAGATTAAAGACATAAAAGGAAAATGACTTCTTGCTTTGATTAAGGCTGATTAATTCTCTAACATTGGGGAAGGTAAACTCGAATGGTTCACGAGGTATGCACGAAAACTAGGTCTTTAACAAGTCACAAAGGGGAGCACGTGGCCCGATGAGGACAAAGGGCTTCTGATGTAGAAGGGGTAAAAATAAGAATTGGAAAATGAGTTAGCAAGAGTCGTATGGTAGTAAAAGGTGCTGGGTTGAAGTTTACACTTTCAGACGTACCTTTATGCCAATATTCTGTGTATCCTTGTAGAAGAATGCGGTCCGACCTCTGTCAGGTCTGTCCGTGTCCACCAGTGCGTCGTGGGTAAGGCCTAATTTTGGGAGGCTGCAATTTGACCTCTGTTCGAGATCACGTCCCGCAGCGACTGAGAGCGATATGCTTGCTTTCGAATCACGGGGCTTCCAAAAACCGCCTCGAGCATTGCCTGAAAGGTGGTAAACACAACGCCAGCAAATTGGGGAAGGAAAATAGGTCTTATTGTAGAAGTCCCTAAAATCCATCTCGAAGCCTAGCTACTCTTGTGGACCTGCCTCTCTTACCCTAAGCTTTCCGTCAGACCGGAAATATCATTCCTACGACATCCCCACTCTCCCAACAACAGTAGCTTCAGGAGACGGCATGGCTGCTACTTTTATAATTAAACAAAACTAAAACTCTGCGGGAAGGCGAGGCGTTCTATAAACGTAGCAGCTCCCCCTGTTAAGAAGGCATTCACTCCCTTTCGGGCTGTGAGGTCTTGGCTTAAATAAGTTTGATTGCCTCGACAACCCAGTTCTCCTACTCTAACTTGAAGTTTTTTGAGCAGTGATACGGCTGACTACAATGGCCTACCTAACTTATAGGCAAAGATGCTAAGTGTACTAACTTAATATAGTTGATGTAGTCTAGCCTAATAAATAACTACAGGTTGTCTTGTGACGACAGTCTACTCTACCCCTAGATAAGGTTACTTAAAAATTCTACTTGCTACTAACTAATGCCCTGGTACTAAATCATTAGCCTAACCTACTCAATACAGTTAAATGAAGACGCAATCATTCCAGAGTGTGGTACGCACAGCAGTAGTTCAGCGACGGAACTGTTAAAATACATAATGAGAGGTAATGATGCGTGGGGATGATGAGTGGTTAATTACCAGGAGGAAATGCAATGAGGAAATATTATATTAAGTGAGGGTTAGTATTACAATGGCTAGGGGTTAGAGGGTTAGTGCTACTGGCAGGGATCGGGCTGGCTACCTTCTCTGGGTAGGTGCCAGGATCATTCTGCAAATGAATGCGACACTGTACCTCGGGCACAGGTGTCAAGGAGAGCATGTGGCTCTTTTGTGTTAGTTTGTTAATGATTGGTTACGTCCCTTCTTCTTCTTCTTCTTATTCCTCCAGGACCTGGCTATACCAGTCCTAGGAGTAGACGGAGGCAACGACGCTGGGGTAAGGCCAGAAACGCCGGCAGGAGCAGAGGCAGTGGTAGTCTGAGGATTTCAGGAGAACACCCTACTTCGGTATCTGCAGCAACCGTCGTAGAGGTGGAACCTACTGCAGGGGAGGCCCTCACTTCGGCTGCTGTGACAGCCGTCGTAAGGGGAAAACTCCAGGCTGACTACCTGTCGGGCAGTTCCTGGCTTTCCAGAGGAGGTGAGAATGTTAGGTCTGCCGGAGGTTCATCCTCGGGGGACGCAGTGGTGAGGGTGGAAGAAGACTGAACTAGTGATTGGCCATGGGCTGTGGTAAGCTCCATTGCCTGTTGGAGGATCTCCTGTAGGAGGATCCTTGATAAGGTTAGGCGCCGGCGCTAGCTCGGGGCCAGGCACAGAGGTCAAGTTCGGTGGTGGCTCTACGTCCAGGCTGGACGGAGCTTGGCACTGCTCAGTGCTGCCAAGTGGCACTGGCAGAGAGTTGAGGTCGACTGGACCTGTGGCGGGTACTGGAGGTGCAATACCTCTCAGCGTGCCCTTGGAAATGGGAGACCTCAGGTCATGCCTAGGATAGGTCGTAACCTCCTGGAAGGTAGCTTGCAACTGCAAGTGTACATACCTGGCAAGGTGAGGTCGTACGACTCTCAATGGACGGTGGGAAGGATCATCTTACTATGATTGATGCCTCAATCGTGATCAGTTTGCCGTCTATCAATGGTAGACCCCTCGGGGGATTTGATCTTCCCGTATCAGGGAGATTTGAGCGCCGGAGTCATCAAAGGCTCTGACATGGCTTGGTGGATAATGACCTTGGATGGGTGCAACGGTTATAGGGCCCTGAGCTGGGGGTCCTAGTAACGAAGGATTGGTAACTGCCATAGCGATGGCAGGAATATTGTTAATTCGCGCACCCTACGTAGTTGGCAGACATGTGACCCTTGCGGCCACAGTCTCGGCAGAAACTGGTTCGAGAACTTCTCTGTGGCATTGGACGGTAAGGCCGAGATGGCCCCACAGGTTGCGAATCTGTGGAGTCACCAAGGCTGGCAGTGTGCTCTGGCACAGGTGAAGAGTCCTCTCTGGCGTGATTTGAGGTGGTGAGGTAGCTTGGCCCTGGAGTGGTGTGGGGGAGGGACATCCCCAGAGGAGGTCCCGTCCCAATAGGAAACCTACTCCATGCCGAATCGTACGTACCACACCTAGGCGGTGAGGTTTGGTGCACCAAGGAGTGGTGACCTGCAGGACGACTGTGGGAACGGTCTTGGACTGTCTTCGACCCAAGTCATGGCCCACCTGATGTGCTCATCAACTGTGGCACTGGCTGGCACTTGGTCCCGGTCTATAAAGACACAGATCGAGCCGGTATCTACCGTAACTGGCAGAGTCACAGGTAGGGTAGAGCCATCCAGGGTGCCACTGTGACTGAAGAGGTCCACACCCGCTCAGGGTGAGACCTGGACTCGGGCATAACGGCCGAGGGGGTTGTGGCACTGATCAGGTGGTACGTGCCGGTCGAAGGCACGTGCTTGGGGCACCCGGGATATCCAGGGGAGTAGTGCCCTGTAGCCCCACAGGCTCTGCAGGAGTCCCTCTGCTGCTGGTCTCCGGAAGGCATCTGATTGGTCTTGAGAGGAGGCTGAGGCACCGTTCGGTGGCCTAGGAGGGTTTCTGATGGGGTTTGTGGCTCTCAGCGCTCTTGAGGCGGCACTCTGCTGCGAGGTGACCCACTTTCTTGCAAACGTTGCAAGTCCGTGGGTGTCCTTGGTGGGTCGGTCCTTTGGCCGAGTGGATCCAGAGAGATGACCGGGGGCGGGTGGCACTATGCGTCGGTGGGCGGTGCTGTGAGAGGGGTGAAGGTCTCCCAGTCGTCAGCCAGGCGACAAGCTTCCGCAAGTGTCTTGGGTTGCTTGTCGTTAAGGTGCACTGCGAGTGGCCCAGGTACACACTGGTAGAGGTCTTCCAGCATGATCCTGTTAAACAGTCCTGGAACTCGGTGCACGACATGGCCCTCGAGCCAGCGCTTCCCGGCTTGGATTTTGTGGTAGAGTAATCTCCCCAGGCCCAACCAACTTCCTTTGCCTGACCTCTGAAACGCTGCTTCCACCTCTCGGGGTGATTTCATAGGCCTTTGTAATGACCCGGCGAACTTTCCACCAGGTCCCCTCGCTGACCCTTGATCCAGTGAGCGGAGGGCAGTCTAGCCTTGCCGTCAGGGTGCTTGGCAAGTAGGGCGGCCCTCTCATCTCAGTGGTAGGGTAGTTTCCGAATAAGGCTTCCACTTCTTCCAGCCATGCCTCGGGCTCATCTCAGTCCACTTCGGGATGAGAGCGTTAATGCTGGCAATAGGGTTGGACGACACTGTAGGCGTGGGGCTGGGAGCTGGCTGCATGGCTAGGGCTTCGGCATTCACCTGTCGTGCCTTCTCCACCTCGAGCTCCTTCTCCTTGAGAGCTAGCTCATGCTTCCTCTCTTCTTCCCTGCCTTCCTCTCTGCTTCTTTTTCTTCCTCTCTGCTTCTTTTTCCTTCCTTCTCTGCTTCTCTGGCGGCTCTCTCTTGCAGGAGCAGATCATCCACCTGCCCTTCACCCACTGGGTGAGTTTCCTGCCCAGTGTAACCGGCGTTCGTGCCCAGAGCCATGAGGGTCTGGAGCCTTTCCAGCTCCATGGATATATGTGGTTGGGCAGCAGAAGCCATTTCCTTAGGCTGCAGTGGAGGCTTGGATGAAAAAAAAATCTTAAAGGACTGGGTGCTCTGTGGCACTTTGGGGAGTGGCACCTTCTGATGAGGCGGACAAATCAAATGGCGTGTGCGGCGCACGTCACACTAAAGGGGCGTTCCGCAGGACGGACACGCAGGTAGAATGGCTACCTGTACGGCCTGTACAGGTGCAATGGCACTTATGAGGAGCGTTCCTTGAGCACTGGTATCGTGCTGGTGTGTCCCGGACACTACACACAGTATACTCAAGTATACCGAAGTGAAATGGCACTCTGTTCGGTGGCAGAGTGTAATGGTGGAGGAGAGAAAGTAAAAGGTGGGAGTACTTCAGCAGCCAGTCGATGACAGGGTCAAGAATTAGTGGTCACTGTGAAATGGTAAGACCTGACGTGCACTGGTGGTGGCCAGCCTAACTGGTAACGACTTCCCTGTCTGGAAGTAATGAATTGGCTGGCACACTGTGCGAATTGTGCTTGCGGTATACGCAAGTCTTTCGTGATAAAGAAAATGAAAAAGACCACTCGGGCAACGACAGGTAATGGAAATTTTAGAAATGCTCAGTCACTCGCTGAAGTACTCGATAAATGAAACAAATAAATGTTTGCAAACTGCACTGGACACAGGCGCGTACGTATCACGCTGTGTAAATGAAAGACACAAGAGACTAAAATAAGGTTAATTTCGGCATGCTATAATTAATGGTAAGATGTAGTACTCTTGGCTTCGTGAATACTGGGTTCTGTTCTCTCTCTCTCTCTCTCTCTCTCGGAGAGGGTGAAAAATGATATGTGAATGAACTCCCTTGTATTTGAATTGAACTAATGTTCGTTTAATATGATGCAACTTGCGTTAAAATTATCTACTTACGTTAACGTTTTTTTTGTGAAAGAATTGCTTTTGATAACGTTTTATGATAACGCGCTCGTGTGAACGATTTTTACGTTACTATTAGCGGCTCGCGCTTATGAAATGATTTGCGTTTCAATATGAATTTCACAAAGACGCGTTTTACGTTAACAATTCTTGCAAGTGACTCTACTTTTAAGATTTACGTTAACTTTACGTAAGGACAAGTGAAAAATTACGGTAAGGATTTAAAACGATGTTAGCAAACAATTGTGAATGAGGCTACGTTAAGTGCGAAGTGAAATGAAATTTTCGCTCAGCGCGCGAGTGAGCGATGCGAGGTGAAACACGTGGCTGGGTAGCACTGCTAGGCGCGCAGATGTCGTTCAAAACAGCTGATTCTCTGTAAATGCGAAGGCAATTTACAACACAAAATTCTACTTTCTTATTCAAGGCGAATTACGTTAATTTTTCTGGCAGGACGATAGATACTAGTACGAGATCGATATTATTTACGTTAAAACTTCGAGGACTTACGTTTACTTTGCTTAAATTGTTTAGATAATGTTGAAAGGGGAAACAAACATGGCTGCCGCTGTGAATGAGACGAAGGTTGGTTGAGACCGCGCAGGCGCGAGAATGCTCTAAGCTGAATTCAAGCTGAGAGGTAGCGTTACCAACACTTGGAATGAAACTAAGTTAAAAATGAATACCCTAACATATCACAGACAAAGAATTGTACACTTAACTTTTGCCGTACTATTAGTAAAACAAAACATCCTAACTAGCTAGGCTTTCTCATACAGCAATAAACCCTGGCAAAGCACTTCTAGTATTTTTGATCTGGTCCTTTCTGGCATCTATCTGCACACGTGTTCGTGAGAGCTCCTACGAGGACAGCACAAAGTAACAGAAAATTCGCGGGGCAAATTGTTTGCTCGCCGCTAAAATAAAGCTCTGGCGCGTTCGCCGTTACAATAATAAGATTTCTACCTACGCTCTTTTAAACACTTCTACAATAAAAATACTTAAACGTACCTTAAGCTAACATTGGTTATAGAATAATCATATTAATGAATGAATACCTTACCGTGAGTCAGTGTGTCTTCTTTCCCTGCAAGTGTCTTGATTTACGCTTTGTAAAATAATTTACAGTTTAACGTTTTACAACGGGATAACGCGATTTACAAGCTTTTTTTTTTTTTAAGCAAGCTAGGTTCAATCCAGGCAAGATTCGCCAATTTTACGTATATAGGGCCTTGTGAGAGACTAGATACGTAAACGGAAGTAATTTAGGGAGTTCAAGAGGGAATTGCTTGAACTTACCGTAAACTTTCTTTAGGGGGAAGGTCGCCAGAAAACTCAGCTCGTTACTTTAAACTATTTATTTTACAAAAAGGCCCGTGCTGGCCTGGAGAAAAGTTAAATGATATTGGCCCCCACGTTGGGCTTATAGTCTCATTCAATTCAAGCTGATTTCATTCACTTGGTTAAGCACACTTGCGAGCAGAGAGACGGCACGTGACTCATGGAATCTGGAAAAGAATCCCAGATTAAACGACATAAAAGGAAAAATGACTTCTTGCTTTGATTAAGGCTGATTAATTCTCTAACATTGGGGAAGGTAAACTCGAATGGTTCACTGAGGTATGCACGAAAACTAGGTCTTTAACAAGTCACAAAGGGAGCACGTGGCCCGATGAGGACAAAGGGCTTCTGATGTAGAAGGGGGTGTAAAAATAAGAATTGGAAATGAATTTAGCAAGAGTCGTATGGTAGTAAAAGGTGCTGGGTTGAAGTTTACACTTTGCAGACGTACCTTTATGCAATATTCTGTGTATCCTTGTAGAAGAATGCGGTCCGACCTCTGTTCAGGTCTGGGGTCCGTGTCCACCAGTGCGTCGTGGGTAGGCCTAATTTTGGGAGGCTGGCAATTTGACTCTGTTCGAGATCACGTCCCGCAGCCGACTAGAGCGATACTGCTTGCTTTCGAATCACGGGGCTTCCAAAAACCGCCTCGAGCATTGCTGAAAGGTGGTAAACACAACGCCAGCAAATTGGAAGGAAAATAGGTCTTATTGTAGAAGTCCTAAAATCCATCTCGAAGCCTAGCTACTCTTGTGACCTGCCTCTCTTACCCTAAGCTTCCGTCAGACCGGAAATATCATTCTACGACATCCCCACTCTCCCAACAACAGTAGCTTCAGGAGACGGCATGGCTGCTAACTTTTATAATTAAACAAAAACTAAAACTCTGCTGGGAAGGCGAGGCGTTCTATAAACGTAGCAATATATATATATATATATATATATAATATATATATATATACACACACACACACACACACACACACACACATATATATATATATATATATATATATATATATATATATATATATATATATCTCTATATCTATCTATCTATCTATCTATCTATATATATATACATATATATATATATCTATATATATATATATATATATATATATATATATATATATATATCGTGCACATTGATAACAACTAATAAGCAGTGAATTAAAATAGTCCGTGATATAGTTTACCACGAAACTAATTACAAACTGTAACGACGAAAGATCTTTTTGAAATAAAAAAAAAAATACTACAAGAACAGGCAGGCAACAAAACTATTTTAATTCACTGCTTATTAGTTATTATCAATGTGTATGATTTGGAGCCGGATATTGTGAAGACTAGTTCACTGAGACGGAAATCATAGCGCTTTTAATACCTTTGGAGCGTAGCCTGATATCCGCCTCAATAACATACGTTGAAAAAAAAAATCTTCTAAGCTCTTAGTACCCAATTAGTCCGGTTGATAAATGAACCTGTCATGTAGCATACGATTACGTGTTGCCCATAATGATTTGTTTATACAAATCACTACTTTCATTAAATCGAGTACCATTTCATGTTAAATTACGTCCGGTGAAGTGGAGTAAATGAAATAGATTTTTCACAGATTTTAATAATGCAAGTGTTTGCTCGTACCTCAGACGACTCTAACGTACTATCTTCTATATGAATTTAATCATTTAATGACTATACTAAGGAATCGATTCTTATTTTCTTTCAAGAACTAAATCAAGGAGCACACCAAAGCAAGTCATAATACCATGTTTGGAGCTTACGTGAAGAGTTAAAATCTTTGGCAAAAAAACAGTTTCAATTTCAATTATGTGATGCTAAATCATTTGTACGGTAAACCAAGGATATTGCTTTTTTACCTATTTTAAGAAACACCTGACACTGAAACATAGTTTTAAAACATGTATGTCTTTCATCCGGGAAAAAATCGAAGATGAATCACATGCTGTAGTAGTCAGGGAAATGCTTCAAGGCTTCGCTGAGAATCTTTCAGAGAAAAAAAAAAGTAAACAGGGACTGAAATCGTCGTAATTTTGGTTGCATGACGTGGCCTTAATAGTCCCCATGACGGTTGCATGTAATTATGTTAAATGTGGGATTAGTAGTTTCCATGACGGCGGCATGTGATTATGTTGAATGGGGTCGTGTGCTCAGGTTACCAACTGCAATTGTGAAATGCTCTAATGAATAGCAAGCATAGTTCTTTTTTAGATTGGTACATGGAGGTAATAGGAACAATCGTGAACGTTCGTTTCTTTCTTATCGAATACATCACACTGTAATATGAATAGTATGAGCCAGAGAGGTCCCATAGCCGTATGCGTCGGTTATCTTGAGAACTTTTCACGTCTTTTTCTTCGCAGGGCGAGATCGTTCTCGACGTATTCCAGACACAATGAAACAAAGTCCTGGAGTTCTTGGAGCCACAAGCAAATCTGAATAATATACTTAGCGTGTTTGAACTGTGCAACGGAGCCAGAAGGCAATCACGCAATTGGGAGAAAGGAGGAGGAGGAGGAGGAGGAGAGGAGGAGGTGGGATTTCTCAGGAAAAATACCGCAGAAAAAATTCAGCTTACGGGAAACAAAAGAGTTCGCGTAAGTGAGAGAACAATGGACAGGAGAAGAATGAGAGGGGAAGAAGGGGTTCTCGAGAGGAACAGGACGATTTTATTTATATAAAAATATATATTTTTCCGACCAAAAAATTGCGAAAAAAAAAAAAACAATAGCAACGATCCATGATAGACACTTGGTAGTACTTGTTGCCAGTCTAATTCTTTGTACTCAACGAGACAGTTAACACTTAGCAGCAAAGACATATACGCAACGTAGCGGTGTCATCATGTAATATCAGTATTTAGCTATTGCTACAAAATCTTCTAGCGTCTTGTCGAATTGCAAATGAAAAAAAATGCAATATCTGAGGCGAACTTTTATTTTTACTAGTACTTACCAAATTCTCCTCTCTCTCCTCTCTCTCTCTCTCTCTCCCCTCTCTCTCTCTCTCTCTACTCTTTTATAGCTGTGTCATAGAGCTCTAAAAAAGACTGCTGCGCCTTTTATATCTTGTCTTTGTTCCAGTCAAAAAATTAAAAGTACAATAAGAATTCTATTCTTTAATCGCTCCGAGAAAATCTCGGGTTTTCATCTTCGTTTTTTTATTATGACATCAAATACTCTTTGTAGGAACGTATTCATAATTTTCATCCAATGTAGCATTCGGTGATGTTACATTTTCATTTTTCACTGATTTTTTTTATTATTACACATATTTATGGACTAAAAATGTATTTGGACGCCAGTTATATCGATGCATTGCATCACTCGCTGTATTTTCCGTTGAATTTCTATGTTAAACCGTTCTTCAGGAAATATGTACACACTAGTTTACCCGTGAATTGTAGTAATCCAACAATATATCAGTGACAATTCTCAAACATAATTTCCATCTTCTCTCATGCGACCAAGCGTCTAACTTCGATATCATTATTCTAAGCTTGAAGTTTCATTATATGAAAATAAAGTTATATCAAAATCCCTCTCAAATTTCGTGATAACAGACCAACTGCGTCGTGCAATAGATTTCAGACGTTTCATAGGAGTCAAGTTTGTGAAAAGAAAATTGATTGATCATTTTTGTTTTCGAAGTTATGGTTGATGAAGGAAAAGATCCTAACCTCTGCTATACTGTGTTCGATTGGGTAGAAAAAGAGAGAGAGAAGAGCGAGAAGTGCCTTGGTTCCGGTCCCCCCCCAGTTTCAAGAAGAACAAAAAAAGGGGGGGGGGGGATTCTCCAGAATCAGGGGTATTAATTAGGGCTAAACAAAACAAATGGCCCAATCAATAATTCCTTTATACGCAAATAAAGTTTCAGCTCCTCATGGAAACGATTAAGAAAATAAATAAAAGAAAGTGTAAACTTTTCACCAAGCACCGTTGTGTGGATTTCTTCACTGACAGCGTCTTTTGAAAAAAAACAAAAGTCCCGGAATCATAAAAAAAACATCCAAAATGGACCCTCCTTTTTTTTTGTTTTACCCACTTAACACTTGTTTTATCCAGTGTGGGGTTTCCAACCTCCAAAGCCAATGACTGCAATTAAATGTAATTACCCACTTAGGAATCCCACACCAAGAGAACTTGAGCATCTTGCGTCATCTTCTTGGGCGCTGAAGCCTCCTGGTGAAGGGGTTTTTTTTTTAACCCCGGAAGGGCTTTTCGATGACTCAGGGATATTGAATTTCTATTAGTTTGCCAATATTTTTTTTCTCACCCTTGACTCGATATCTTGCATCTAAATATAGAGATTCGTTTCAATGGAGAGACGGAGAGAGAGAGAGAGCTAGAGAGAGAGAGAGAGAGAGAAGTGGGGGGGGGGTGGGGGGTGGTATCAAGTCTAGTGATTAAGACACTTTGTATTAATAAACCGATATTTGTGTCACAATCATGATATGCTCTGTAGAGCAAAAACTGTCGTATATTTTTTCGCTTCAAATTTATAGCGATGATTGTTCTACCTGAATCTGCAAATTAGCCTTCCATCTAGAAAACGTCTGTTGATATAACTAGATAACACCAATAAGAAAGAATGAGAGAAACGAATAAATGAAGAATTGATGATGCCGGAAACCAAGACCATCGTTGCAAAAGTTGGGTAATGATAATTATAGTTGCCATAACTCTTTTAAAAATATATATATATATATATATATATATATATATATATATATATATATATATATATATATATATATATATATAATATGCAAGCAAGAAACCGTCGCCCACCAAAGTAGTGAAGTGGAAGAGAGTGGAAAGAAAGAGCGCATGAAGTGAAGTAGAGGGAGAGATGAAAAAATGAATCTTTACAAAGGTAGGGAAACTGAAAGGGAAAAAACCAATTTTTAACAAGTTTTCAGTGTTGAAGAAAGCCACCACATCTTTCATAAAATTCTTTTGGGATTTTTCTGTCATGAAAATTTTACTTTTCCAGACGTTGAATTTCTATAAACTGAAAATGTGATCAGCATCCTTTTGCTTTTATTTTCAATTCATAACTAATGTGTAGCTACGTATGGTCAAGACTAAGTAGTATACTATTTAAAGTAGTTTTTAAATCGTAAAAGTTAAATTAAGTTCCTTGTTTTTCATATCCCGTTGCAATTTTACTTTTAATTATAAGCTAAGTGAGTATAGCGTATCTAAGGCTCTTTTGTTATATAAGGATGTTCTTGTAAATAAATAGAGTATATGAGACTCTTTCTGTTGTGTGGAGAAGGTGCTTGTAAATAAATGCATCGTGTTAATTTACACAAGGTCTAAGATTTATTTATGAAAACACCAGCAAAATTATTGGTTATTTTTCTTCGATCCAGTTGATTGTCTAAAAAGTAAGAATAATGAACAATAAAAGTGTTGAGAAAAAAACTGCAGAAAAATATAGTCTCAGGAAATTAAGATTAAATGTGCGTGATAACTGATAATAAAACGTTAAACGTTTGAAGTAATTTTTTAAAATTCACCTTAAAAAAGTATTAATTAACAACTACAAGCCGCAGAAATTATGAATATGGTCCCCGGAGAATGAAGTGTAAATGTACCAGAAAAACAACAATAACTGGAACATTTATTTGTGAGAAAAAAAAATTCACGGAAAAGCGTCAGTTCCGTACTTACGAGAAATTGTGTATATATATATATATATATATATAATATATATATATATATATATATATATATATATATATTTCCCTTTTCATGCATAGAATTTATATATATAAATGAAATATTCCCCTAAGAAATCTCGACTTCGCAAGTTTGGCATTTGATGGGTCGTGACATTTCACTCATTTTTTTTTATTTTTCGTTGCAAGTGATTTCCCCTCATCTTAAATGTTCAGCTTCGCAAGAGCACAGAGGAATGTTAATATATATATATATATATATATATATATATATATATATATATATATATATATATTTATATATATATATATATACACATATGTGTGTGTATGAAGTAAATTACAATATGTACCGAAAACAGACCATCCTGCGTAATACGAGTGTTTGCATTATTTATAAAATAATAGAGCGGTCTAGTAACGGCACTGTTAGCAATTGAATCATAGGTACAAAAATAGAAATGCTTCAAAGATCAAATGGAGGAAAGGAAAGAACTGATTTTTTTTTTTACGTTTGTGGGGGCGGGGAATAATTTCTTCCCAAAACTACAAAATTTAGAAAATTTCCCAAGGAAATATCTACAGTCACTCTAAACTAATATCACCAAGTTATCCGTTGTTTTCAATGGCGAACCCCAAAAAAATCGAATTACATATGACCGACTAGAAAGACCTATAGTCATGTGTCGGCTTTTCGACGTTTACTTCGGAATGAAAAAAAAATCTTGAGAGAGAGAGAGAGAGAGAGAGAGAGAGAGAGAGAGAGACGACTACAAACTCAATCAAAGTTGGCTAAGAAAAATCTGCCTCCAAGATTCGAGAGGCTGTGATATCCAAATGGTGCAAAAACTCTGGGACAAAATATTGCTTACTAGTGCAAACAAACAATTTCTTCGTCATTGTCTGTCCATCTGGCCTCATTTTACTTTGCCCTCTTTTGTTTGTTTCATCCACGTAGCCATAAAAAAAAGGATGTTCTAAATCGGTTTTTCGTTTTTAAATTTTGTTTGTCTTAGAGAAATGCCAGTTTACTAATCGAACTTTGTGTCCAAATAAGTGCTATTTATTTATTTATTTATTTATAATAAACTCCCAATTACTGATTCGTTTCCAATGGTTCCTCAGTGCCTTTCTATGTTCGTTTCGAGTCCGGCCCTCTCCTCTCTCTGTCCTGACTGAATAGCACCTAGTTCTCTCTCTCTCTCTCTCTCTCTCTCTCTCTCTCTCTCTCTCTCTCTCTCTCTCTCCCACCTCGAACTTAGTGAATTTATCGCCAAGACTTGCGACAGTCTTCGTAGACCGGAACCTAAGGCGTATTGTCACAACTGAGAGAGAGAGAAAATATCAGAGCAGTTTATTAAGATAAACCTTTAAAGCCTTCACCCGAACACCCGAAATCTCCTGAAAGCATCTGTGGTAAATAAGTATTTACAGCAATCACAACATATTAGCGACTTATGGACATGGATGAACCTACCCTCGCATATACAGGTCGCTGGTAACGCCTGTTATTTATTTTGATAATTATCCTCCTAAAAACACGAATTCACATGATATATGGAAAGGTTGGGTTACACCTTTGTTTTGTTGGGGGCGTTATGTACTAAATCACCTTTAATTTGATGCAATGCAACTTGTTTGAAGTTTACAGGGACTGAGCTGTTTCTTATCGAAATATTTCCTTTTTAGTTGGGTTTAGTATCGCATAAAGGTTCCAGTGTTTGTTGCAATGCACCAAAATTAATCAGAGGAACTTGTTTGACACCATTATTGCAAAAACAATCGCGTGCTTTGTGTTTTCTGTATAAGACTTCAAATTATGTTCAGTGTCCATGTTTTTCTATGATATAACAGGTTTTAGAAAAGACCCACCAAAAAAAAACAAAAAAAAAAAAAAAAAATCGATAAAGCTTTTGGAAATGTGTGGGAGACAGAAGGGAACTTTGATACATCTGTCAAATCTGATGCTAACAGTTTGAGGCTTGATTAAATAAATTATTTCTTCCGATGGTTTGTGACTCACATTTACGCTCTTTTTAGTGCAGTTCGTTTTCAGTAATATGTCATTTGTCACGTATTTCTATATATTACCAAATCTCCATAAATGAAATAATATATAAAAAAAAATAAAAAAAATCTGCTTCGACTATGTATAGTCTAATAACCGGGTATTTTATCACTAAAGGGTTTGGAACCCTTATTTTATGATAATGCTTCATATTAGCGGATCTTCCGCTGAAGCATGTGATGATAAACGCGTGTTTAATGAAGAAAATGAAATTCATAGCAGCCTGTTCATTTTCTTTTTTCTTGCTGATGATCTCTGGTGCTATTAATATTTGTCCACAGTAATCCACCGTTTTCCCCGTTTTTTTTTTTTTTTTTTGGTGTCGTTTCTAAAACCTGTCATTGACCTTGAAAAGGCTTATGACCGAGTCCCGAGACAAGAGGTATGGAGGAGCCTGAGGGAGAAGATGGTGCCAGAGAAGTATGTGCGATTGATACAAGAGATGTACCGGAATGTATTTACCAGAGTGAGGAGCAGTGTTGAGACAGAAGGTTTTGAGGTGAGAGTAGATTACACCAGGGGTCGGCTCTGAGCCCATTTATCTTTAACATAGTGATGGATGTTATAATAGAAGAAGTAAGGGAGACAGTACCATGGAACATATTGTATGCGGATGATATTGTTCTGTGTGCAGAGAGCAGGAAAGATCTGGAAGTGAAATTGGAAAGATGGAGACAAGTACTGGAGGACAGAGGCATGAGAATAAGTAGATCCAGACAGAATATATGTGTACCACCACTGAGGGGAATGATAGAGAAAGTATTCAGCTTGGTGGAGAGCAAATAAGGTGAGTTGATAAGTTTAAGTAATTGGGATCTTTTGTTAACGCTGGAGGAAGTATGGAAGAAGAAGTAAAACATCGGTACAGGCAGGCTGGAACAACTGGAGAGCGGCCTCGGGAGTTCTTTGTGACAAAAGAGTGCCGCTTAGGTTAAAAGGAAAATTTCACAAGAAACGGTGGTAAGAACAGCAATGCTGTATGGTACGGAAACAGCAAGCATGAGAAAAGCAGAGCAGAAGAAGATGGATGTGGCAGAGAAAATGAAAGAATGCTTAGGTGGATGTCTGGGGTAACAAGAGTGGATAGGATCAGAAAATGACTACATAAGGGGGGTCACTAAGGTGGTGGAAGTATCAAAGAAAGTGCAGGGGGAGGGGAGGCTAAGATGGTATGGACACCTGTTGAGGAGAGGTGAGGACCACGCTGGGAGACATACTATGGGGGTGGAGGTGCAAGGAAGAAGAAAAAGAGGGATACCAAGAAAGAGATGGAAGGACTGTGTGAGAGGAGACTTAAATGAGAAGGGAATTGATGAGGCAGAAGCACAAGATAGAAATAGATGGAAACGGCTCATCCGAAAACGGCGACCCCATATAAAAATGGGAACAAGCTGGGAAGAAGAAGAAGAAGATCAGCCATATGTCTCATTGTCGTCTCATTCGCGCTATGCTGTTTATTTCGTATTCCTCAGCATTCTCTGAACACTACAGATCCTTCGTGTATCCCTCCGTTGACATGCAACATGCATATAAACCGCTGACTAAGACCTGGGACAACATTAACGGCCTGATATAAGATCGATCTCATGTTTCCGACTTCCTTATTTTTTACATTTCTCTCACCTTTTCATTCCCCGGCACAAATCTTCCTCAAAGTCATCATTTTCGGTCGTGTCCCCGAGAGTTAGGGGTATTTCAGGACATTTGCCTCGTTTAATAATACTGTCGACGTCTTGTGTTTATGTAATTCTCGGGGGAAAATGTTTCCTACGTACATTCCTCAGTGCTATCAAAGTCATGTATTTACCTGTGATTTATAGGCGTGTACGACGTCGCCGTAGGGAGTATATGATGGCAATCCACTTCCAGTGAAACTTACTGGAAAGCGTTTTGAATTTATTGCCACAGGGGCTGTTGTTTAGGGATAATTCATTGCGTCTTATTTATTTTCGCTTACTACTCGGATAAAATTGCCATCCATACATATTTTCATAAAAGATAAATGACCACACGAGGGAATATTAAAGTCGTTATTTTCGTCTGAAAAAATCATCTAAATAATAGTTCTAAAAATATATAATTCACTAAATAATCATTTCAGTTTTGCCTTTTTCAATTATGAGTTGATTCACTTAGTTGTAAGTTACCTATAAAACGCAAGTTGCTAGCCGTTGTTTGTGACGATCGACTGAGAGATACGCTTTCTTATAACAAGGCTGCATCGAATTCATGACAATATAAAACTTGTGCCATATCATATGAATTTGCTCAGCAAATTTATGAACAAGAAATCGGAAGTCGTAAGGTTAAAGTGATATAATTAAATGTGATCGTTTGTGTTCATGAATGTAAAAAAGACATTATGCACGAAGCATTTTACTTTAACATTTGTTTATTCAAGAAACCTGTACTGAAGATATTATACCGACTAACTGGAATGAAAATCTGTTAAGCTCAAAACTTGTAAAAATCAATTAGTTAAAGTGTGGGTATAAGGGTGGAATTACCATTTGGACAGCTTCAATCAAGGCTTTGTTGCAACTCTCTCTCTCTCTCTCTCTCTCTCTCTCTCTCTCTCTCTCTCTCTCTCTCTCTCTCTCTCTCTCCCTCTCTCTCTCTCTCTGCACCATAGAGATAGGGAGGTTATCTGAGTGTCATCATAGTCACTGTACACCCAAGATCTAGTGCACAATACGAGAATTTACATTGATAGAGAGGTCATCTTCTGATAGAGAAGACCTATATAACTATGTAAATTGTTGTATTGCGCACTAGATCTCGTGGGGTACAGTGACCGTGACACTATCAGATGACCTCACTATCAATGTGATTTCTGGCAATGTACACGAGATATTGTGGAAACAGTGACTATGATTGACACCTAATGAGACGACCTTCCTATCAACTATGGTGTGGAGAGAGAGAGAGAGAGAGAGAGAGAGAGAGAGAAGAGAGAGAACTTGATCTGAATAGCAACTCTTTATTGAAGCCGTTCAGGTGTTAATTCCAACCCTTATACCTGTTAATTGCTCAAAACAACAATAAAAATTACGAAAACTAATTTTCGTCGGCAAATTCAGACTCAAGAAGCGTTTCCAGGTAAATCCCGGTAAACGACATACTTAGGTGCAATACTGTTTTCAATGAGGGACTGAAATAGCAATTGCTTCTACTTTCTTTTCCCCGATGCCAATAAAAGGAGGACTGAGAGAGAGAGAGAGAGAGAGAGAGAGAGAGAGAGAGAGAGAGAGAGAGATCTGTGGCATATATTTTTCATACGTATGACAATATAATAAGGTTTTCAGAGAGAGAGAGAGAGAGAGAGAGAGAGAGAGACCTTACCTTACAGACCTGACATCTTGTTCGGGTTGCCCCAGGTCTACCAGAGAGTTGCTAGTACATCTTCCGGTATATTTTGCATCTTCCAATCTTGGATGGTCTGGGATGCAGCTTAGATATTTGTTGAGCTTATTCTTAAACACATCTACGCTCACTCCTGATATATTCCTCAGATAAGCTGGCAACGCATTGAATAGACGCTGCATTATCGATGCTGGTTCGTAGTGGATTAATGTCCTGTGTGCTTTCCTTATTTTTCCTGGTATCGTTTTGGGCACTATTAATCTACCTCTGCTTGCTCTTTCTAATATTTTTAGCTCCATGATGTTTTCGGCTATTCCTTCTATGTGTTTCCATACCTGAATTATCATGTAGCGTTCTCTTCTCCTTTCTAGATTATATCATTTTAAGGATTGTAGTCTTTCCCAGTATTCAAGGTCCTTAACTTCTTCTATTCTAGCTGTAAAGGACCTTTGTACACTCTCTATTTGTGCAATATCCCTTTGATAGTGTGGGTACCATATCATATTGCAATATTCAAGTGGACTACGAACATATGTTTTATAAAGCATAATCATGTGTTCAGCTTTTCTTGTTTTGAAGTGTCATAACAACATTCCCATTTTTGCTTTACATTTTGCCAATAGAATTGCTATTTGATCACTGCATAACATGTCCTATTCATCATCACACCAAGGTCTTTTAACTGCTTCCTTATTTGTGATTGTCTCATTATTAGGTCCCCTATATAATATAGCTTTCCTTCTCTGTCTCCATAATTTATTGATTCAAATTATCAGAGTTAAATGCCATCCTATTTACCTCTGCCCAATCATATACTTTGTTAAGGTCTCTTTGTAGCGCGTTCCTATCTTCATCACAAGTAATTTCTCTACTTATTCTTGTGTCATCAGCGAAACTACTCACTACCGAGTCCTTAACATTACTGTCTATGTCTGCAATCATAATAACAAACAGTAATGCAGCTAACACCGTACCTTGTGGCACACCGGAAATTACCTTAGCTTCATCCGATTTCTCATCGTTTACAATCTGTTTTCTGTTGTGTAAAACTTCTTTTAACCATCTTCCTACTTTATCCACTATATTATGTTTTCTAATTTTCTTCGCTAATATATTATGGTCTACTTTGTCAAAAGCTTTTGCAAAGTCTAGATAAACCACATCTGTTTCATTTCCGCTTTTCATAATTTTTGTATATGTTCTCACGGTGGACTAACAGTTGGGTTTGTGTACTTTTTTCCGGGTACGAAACCATGTTGTCCTATATTAAACAAATTATTTTTTTTATTAAATGTTTCATAATATTTTTCTTCATTACCCTTTCATACACTTTCATAATATGTGATGTTAGACTCACAGGCCTATCATTTCTTGCCTCTAGTCTTGATCCACTTTTGAATGTAGGGGTAATATATGCTAATTTGTGCTCATCATAAATCTTGCCTGTATCTACACTTTGTCTTAATAATATTGCAAGTGGCTTTGCGATAGAATGAACTACTTTCTTTAACAAAATAGCAGGGACACAGTCAGGCCCTGCAGCAGCTCCATTTTAAATTACATTAATAGCCTGCACAACATTTGCTTCATTAATATCTATGT
>NC_087204.1:16119637-16122137 GCF_015104395.2 Macrobrachium nipponense | reverse complement strand
ACACATGAAACGATGGGTCTGAATGGAAGATTGTCTTTGTGAGTTTTGGGAAGGCCATAAAAATAGGGTAATTTTAGGATTAATTACTTTAAATTTCTCTCTAATAGTTCAATACTCTTTTTGTCTTTGAGCCAATTAATCTTACTTTCCGAAAAAATTCTGTGGGAACGTTTTGGAGGGGATTTTTTTCGTCAGTTTTTCGTATGTGTTTGTGTCGACTAAGGAGCTGGTTTAATTTTGTCGAGGTAGAAGTCTTTGTCCATTATTACGATTTTGCCGTCTTTGTCGGATCTACTTATTATAACATCTAACTTTTTTAGCGAGTGGATGGCTATCATGAATCTGCGGGGTAAACAGGATATTTCTTATGTAAGTCAGTTAAAGCATTTAGTAACACTCCTTTTAAACATATCTCTTCACGGTTGTAGTTTTTGTCAGATATGAATTTATCAAAGCCACTATGAAGTCTAGGTTGTTTTTGCGGTCTGGCATAAGGGCAAAGGATAAGCCTAAATTAAAACTAAATGTTGATTACAGTAAGGCGGGGGGTGTTGGATAAGTTTAAAACTTTGTCTTGTTGCTCAAGATTATTCCATGCACTATTGTCTATTAGGTTATTTACCTAATAGACAATAGTGCATGGAATAATCTTGAGCAACAAGACAAAGTTTTAAATTATCCAACACCCCCTTACTGTAAATCAACATTTAGTTTTAAATTTAGGCTTATCCTTTGCCCTTATGCCAGACCGCAAAAAACAACCTAGACTTCATAGTGGCTTTTGATAAATTCATATCTGACAAAAACTACAGCCGTGAAGAGATATGTTTAAAAGGAGTGTTACTAAATGCTTTAACTGACTTACATAAGAAATATCCTGTTCCCCGCAGATTCATGATAGCCATCCACTCGCTAAAAAAGTTAGATGTTATAATAGTAGATCCGAACAAAGACGGCAAAATCGTAATAATGGACAAAGACTTCTACCTCGACAAAATCAACCAGCTCCTTAGCGACACAAACACATACGAAAAACAAAAATGACGAAAAATCCCCTCCAAAACGTTCCCACAGAATTTTTTCGGAAGTAAGATTAATTGGCCAAGACAAAAAGAGTATTGAAATATTAAAGAAATTTAAAGTAATTAATCCTAAATTACCTTACTTTTATGGCCTTCCCAAAACTCACAAAGACAATCTTCCATTCAGACCCATCGTTTCATGTGCCGGTGCTTTCAATTACAAAATTTCTAAATGGTTAGCTGGCCTCCTTTCCCCTTTTTTAGGCACTTTTTCTCCCAGTCACTTACAAACATTCGGAAGATTTTTGTCACAAATTCAGAGAAGCACTATACCACTTCACAACATAAAACTTTTAAGCCTTGATGTAGATTCCTTGTTCACTAAAGTACCAGTACAGGACGTTCTTCAGTTTTTTTTTTTAGGGTAAAATTATCCCCCTATTCAGATAATTTCCCATTGGCTCTTGACAAACTAATAAAGCTAGTTGAATTATGTGCATCTAATAACGTATTTTCATTCAGGGAATCATTCTACAAGCAAAATTGGGTTTAGTATGGGTAGTCCTTTAAGTCCTGTTCTAGCCAATCTGTACATGGAATACTTTGAAACTACAGTAATAAATGCAATAAAACCCAAAAACATGCTGCTGTGGATGAGTACGTGGATGATATCCTAACATTTTGGATAAATAGTGGGCAATTTCAATGAATTCCTCTCGAAATTAACACATTAGTGCCCAGCATCAAATTTAAAGTTGAATGGGAAACAGACAACAAAATTCCTTTTCTTGATGTTTTAATAATCAGAGATACGACAGAATACAAATTTACCATATACAGAAAACCAAGCGTTCTCACTTTCATACATTCACTACTTTAGCTATCATGACATTTCTATCAAAATAGGTGTAGCTAGTAACTTGTTCTTAAGAGCCTTACGAATTTGTTCCCCAGAATTCCTGGAAAAAGAATTTGAACTAATTCGCAAGCAACTTTCGTCTTTAAAATATCTGACCATATAATTGAGAAAGCAATTCACAAAGCTAACGTAATTTTCTACCGACCCCCTAAAGACAAGACAGAGATACACCCAACAATAAAATAATAATTCCCACCTGGACACGATTAAGAGAATAACCAACCCCCCCCAAAATCGGAAAATCGACCCTTTGTATTTACTTACCCAAACACCTTAGCCAAATCCCTGATTAACGTCCAACAAAAGACATCTCCAAAGGACTTCTGGGGTATACGAAATCCCATGCCAGGACTGTGACCAATCTTACATCGGATTACAGGTAAATCCCTTCCCCAGAGATTAATACAACACAAACGGTCAGTTAGGTATGGACAACAGAACTCGGCTATTTTCAACCATATAAATGAACATAACCATAGAATAAACTGGAATTTGTCACGTGTAATTTATAGCAGCAACTGCGGTACAAGAGTCAAATGATGGAATCGGCCTTAATAAA
>NC_087204.1:16077137-16114637 GCF_015104395.2 Macrobrachium nipponense | reverse complement strand
ACCCAAAGGAAGTGGAAAAAGAACAGAGGGAAGGTAACAGCAGCCATTCTAGATGGGAAGGACCCCCTAGCAGACACCCTCCCTTCCGCCAGGGACTGAGGAATTCTGGGGGCGATTGTTTGGGTTTGGGAGAGAAAGTCCGGCGAGTTATGGAAACCCACACGAGGGAATTACGATCTTCCCAAAAATATTGATAACGGAGCCAGTATCAATTGAAGATATTAAATGGACAAAAGGAACCAGGCTGTGATCGGCACCTGGACCAGACGGGGTACGACCAGGCGAATTTAGATCTGCCGATTGACCGAAAAATTATGTTGCTGTATAATACTATCTTGAGACACAGCATAGTTGCAAAAATGGCTGCTACGGGACAGACCACCCTCATTCCAAAGAAAGATAACCCAACCGACCCGAGTGACTTTAGACCCATCACAGTCACCTCGGTCGTCACTTGGGGGCTACATAAAATACTGGCTAAGCGGCTGGCGGACCGGAGGATCCCGACTTCAGCTAGGCAGAAAGGATTCAAGGCAGAAGACGGGGTCGGTGCTAACCTACTGATTCTTGAAGAACTGATCAGCAAAGCCAAGGCCAATTCCACGAGCCTTTACCTAGGATTCGTCGACTTCAAGAAGGCCTTTGACTCGGTTGGCCACAACGCCATTTTAAAAGTCCTAAAAGAACGTCAGCTAGATACGAATTCAATCAAGTATCTAGCAAACTACTATAAGAAAACCCGAACCAAGATCATTAATGCGGAGATCCAAGTAAAGAGAGGCGTTATGCAGGGAGATCCTCTCTCCCCCATAATATTTAACATCGACCCCTCAAAGCGGTTCTTTAGATAAGCTACCAGCTGGAATTGGGGCCCCCAGCTGGAGACAGAAATGATTAAAGTATATAGCCTTCGCCGACGATATCGTTGTGGGTGGCAACCTCGAGAGAAAAGCTGACAGCAGGAATAGAGAAACTTTTTAAATGAAGCAGGCAAACTGGGCCTCGAGCCTGGACTGGAAAAGTGTGCCACCCTCGGGATCGTCGGCGATAGGACGAAGAAAACCTGGTACCAGGATGGCCGACCAATCGCGTACCAGGGAAACCGAAATTCCAGCAATAAAGCCCGGCGAAGTCTACAAGTACTTAGGAATAGAAGAGGGCGCTGATACAAAGACAAATGGGAAAAAGGTTATAGGGAAATTAAGAAACTGCCTGTGCCATCTACAAAAAGGCCCCGCTGAAGCCCCAACAAAAACTCTGGGCTCTGAAGAAAGTGGCCATACCACGAATAAAGCACATGGCAGTAAACGGACGGCTCAAAAAAATACCATCTAAACCATCTATGATGCCGAAGTTAGAAAATTTATAAAGAAGTCCCTACACCTCCCAAAGGACATCCCCATGCGGCCCTATATACTTCGCTGGAGGAAGGAGGAAGGAATGGGATATTTAACTTCAAAACACTTGTCCCTGTAGAACTAAGGAACAAGTGGGGCAGACTCAAGACAGCACAAGACCCAGTGGTGGCTGGACTGGCAAGAGTTAAATTCGAGGCAACATCGGAAGAAGCCCACGCAGAAAAAAGTACAGATGCTGTGGCAAGAGAAGCTCATCAATTCAGTTGATGGATCGGGTCTGAGTGAGGCAGCACAGGGACTGAGGCATAACTGGATTGATGCCGGAACATCACTAGTCCCTGGAGGCAGGTTCTGCAACCTAGTTAAACTCAGACAAGGTGTCCTGTCCACCTCTGCGAGAAGTGCAAGAGGAAGAGATGTGCAAGGACTTTGCGACCTGGGGTGTGCCAGCCAGGGCACGCTGCATTTTACAAAACTGCCCTAAGATGCAGCCCTGGAGATAATAAGACACAACAACGTCATGAACTGGCTGGCCACCAAGTTAGAAGACTGAGGACACCAGGTAGTGAAGGAGCTGCACATCTCAACCTCCCAAGGTCTAAGGAAACCAGACCTAACAGTCTGGAACAACCAAGCAGCCCGGATATTAGATGTCCAATTGTCGGGGACTCAAACGTCGGCTCGCTGGTCCATCTCGACGATTTGAACTAAGGAAATACAATACCCCCGAAATAATTAGCAAATTTAGCAGTGGCGGATTTAACGGGCCACACTCCATAAACTGGAGGGGGCGGGGGGTGGCCTGCAAGAGAGCAGTGGCTGACGCTCAAGAAAGTTGGCCTCAGAAATAAAGACCTTAATATCATGATCCTGAAGGCCATGGAGGGAGGCCTGTCCATATATTCAAACTATATGGCATGGCAGGAGGAGGAGATGTACATGATTGGCGCCCCGCAGCAGATTCGGCCAAGCGACGTTCCTCCGGCTCTGTGCCGTTGAGTGGAGATCGTGCCGACGAGAGGCAAGTTGGATGTCACCTGGAAGCCTCTCGTGATCTGTAAATAGTATAATTAGCTTAGTTTTAGGAAAGCAAATGAGGTTAGCGCTAACCATAGAGTTAGGAACATCGGGTGTAGTAGTAGGTTAGGTTAACCAAATAAAAAAAAAAAAAATAAATAAAAAGAAAAAAAAAAAAATAAATAAATAAATAATACAAAAAATAAGTATTCACCCAATTTGTGCAGAATCGGTGGTTTCGTAATGAAATTTGTTTTTTTGCTGTTGAACTTCCAGTTGAAAGAATCAGTTGACTGAGAGCTCGTTAGCAGGTGGAAGCGCCAATGGTTTTTTTTTACAATAATCTGTAACACTTCTTGTAATTTTGTAACTGCATCTATATTGTCATTTCGTTAGGTTTTTTTATCGTCAGAAGCATAATTTTTCTTCTTCTCTCTCTCTCTCTCTCTCTCTCTCTCTCTCTCTCTCTCTATACATATATATATATATATATATATATATACTATATATATATTTATTATATATATATATATCATATATATATATATATATATCTATATCTCCTATATATATATATATATCTATATATATATATATAGTATATATAATATATATATATATATATGTATATATGTATATAATAGATATATAGATTATATCTTATAATATATATATATTATATTATCTATATAATATATAGTATATATAATATATATATGATATCAAAGATATAGATCTAGATATATTTATACTTATATATATATATATATATATATATATATATATATATATATATATTATATATATATCTATATATATATATATGTATTATGTATATGTATATATATACATTATATGATTATATACATTATATATATTTTTAGATATCATTATGAAATTTTTTCTAGATTATTTAATTTTTGTTTGCTATTTAAATTTATTAAGGCGTCAATAACCTACTAGACTGTTTTGTGACGCCAGTTTTAATTGATTCTCTCTCTCTCTCTCTCTCTCTCTCTCTCTCTCTCTCTCTCTCTCTCTCTCTCTCTCTCTCCTGAAAAATATACCGATATCGAAACTTTATGTAACAAACTACGGCACCTCCAAGACTCACACTAAAATGCCTGCCGATCTAATCGCTTGCTCACGTCTAACAGACAGACAGACAGACAGACAGACAGACAGACAGTCGCGAATTCTTACCAACGTCCCTTTAAATAAAGCGGCATTTGCGAGGAGAAAATATCAAAGAGAATTACGAGCCCACCGTCGCGCGTAATTCGTCTTTGATCCTCCTCCAAGCGACCTAACCAGGCAAACGTCACTCATTAGCCCGGAACGCCCACTGAATGGCTATAATGAGTGCCTGAAAGCCGAGTCAGTTTATGCTTGTATTCAGATATAATCATCTGCGAATAGGCATTGCGATATTTCATATTTGTCTCCTTGATTTTTAGAGTGGCACTTTATTTGCTGAATGTTTTTTTTTAAGTAGAAAGTTTCTTATCGTAATTTTCATTGAATGTTATTAATTCCTTGATTTTTTGAGTAACACACTTTATTTGCTGAATGTTTATTTATTTTTTATTTTTTTTGATTTTTTTTTTACAGGGCAGAAAGTTTTTTACCGTAATTTTAATTGAATGTTAACGACGCTGAAAAAACATCTGATCTATATAAAAATAAATCTGAGTGGATTTTGTTGTCTTTTTTTTTGTTTTATGTAAGATAAGCTATCGCAAAGTACAGTCTCCTCCATGTGTATCGCTAACTCAATATATATTATATGTATATCTAAAAATGTTGTATTAGATATATATCCTCTATATGGATATATATATATCTCTAAAATGT
The DNA here is from genome assembly GCF_015104395.2 of Macrobrachium nipponense. NCBI lineage: Eukaryota > Metazoa > Arthropoda > Malacostraca > Decapoda > Palaemonidae > Macrobrachium > Macrobrachium nipponense. The sequence continues at coordinate 16,110,408 of NC_087204.1, read as the reverse complement.
ATATATATCTATATATATATAAATATATCTATATGTTTACATTATATGCCAAAAATGAATGCCAGCAAAATTTTTGATTACAGTGCCTAATCCAGTTTTTTATTACCGTTTCCTCTTCTCTCTCTCTCTCTCTCTCTCTCTCTCAACTCACATCTCTCTCTCTCTCTCTCTCGCTCTTAGTAAACGACGAACTACCTGGAAAATCATGATTGTTTGCGAGGGAATTGGATTTGATGGGTCACAGGTTAATACCTAATATATTTCGATCCTTTTAAAGAAAAAAAGTTATTCTCTATAAAAAACAAAATTAACAGGGTGACACCTCGATGGCAATATTCCCATCACTCAATGTCATTTTGGAAACTATATGATAAGCAAAGCATAATATGACACACAGAAAATCATGTCAATAAAAGTGCAATTGAAGGACAGTGAAACTGAATATTTCCACTGTTTTCGTTGACTTTGTATACGTGTGGGAATCTTGCACTGAATATCTACCAATCATCTGTTCCTTGTGACGTATTCTTATGATTCCAACACATTCATTTCTCTTTCACACGATGAATTTCTAACAGACCTGTCGCAAACAGTTCAATTCCCTTTGACTTCTCTTACCTTTCCTTCCCCACTGACGTTTTGAAAGCAATCACAGTAATAGCTTGCGGACAGTTTTTTTCTTTTATAGATGCATTTATCACTCACATTTCTCCACCATACAGCGTATTTCAATTTGCGTTACGTCTCTATGGCATTTCTGCACCTTTTGTTTCGTTGCTGAGCGGCTTGGGAAAGATCTACTTGTTTCAGATACCTTTGGAGTTTTATATTAAAATTATAGGATTTACTACTTTACCCTGAAAGCCTATGCACTCAACCAGTTCCAAAAATAGTAATTTACTCCATACGAATCAGTCTTGTGCCTTGTAACGTACGCAGCGTAATTGAAACATGTAGCAAAGCATAACAGTGTAATGATTCATGAATGTTTCTATAAAAGAAAATAGATTATCGCCTTATTCCTACATGAACTTAACAACATTCATAACTTCAGTAGGGAAAACTCTATCACGAGAGTATATATAATGTTCTAAAGGGTCCACAATAATACAAAGTGTAAAAAGTCCGTGTATAATTTTGAAGACTTTACAGAAAGCTTTCAACCCTTCCCTGGGTTCATCTTCAGTCCAAATGAACAATAAGTTACGACAACTAGGTGATACCCTCTCCCCTATCAATCCTTCTGGCTGCAATCCTGTTGGAATCTTCGTACAGATTGTTGCAACATTACATGAAGTCCTTCATCCAAGGGCGTAGATTGGGCACCGTTATCAGACTCCCCCGGGGCAGCGATTACCTGGACTGGAAGAGGCAAGGCAGAGGCAGCATCAGGAGAGGGAAAAACAGAGCCTGTCCTACAGTTAAAATCTTTTAAAAACATACTAGTAATATAAAAATTAACAAATGGGTCTTCGTTGACAAAAGACTTGTTTCTTTTGAATGATTCTCCCAAACTTATAGCAGCTCCCTCGACTAGTCGTCTGACATTTACATTGTTACTTTTAAAGATAATTGTAGCCTCGTTCCAGTTGGGTCTATGATCATTCCTGAAAGCATGTGCTACTATTGCGCTGTTTTGTGATTGTAGTTCATAAGCTCGCTAATGTTCACCCAAACGTATATCTAGTCCCCGTCCACTTTCACCAAAATATTTACTATTACAATCCATACACGGTAGTTCGTAAACGCCTGGGACTATGGGATTTTTATCATTGTTATTGTTTCTTACGAGGGAACGTCTTATTGTATTTTCATATTTGAACACAATTTTAGTTTCCTTCTGACTTTTGTTGATATGTCCACTTATATTCTTTACTTCTGGATTAAAGGGAAGGGACAAATATCTTTTTGGTTTTTCCTTAGCATTATCTCTCAGTCCATAGAACGACTTCCTCGCTCGCGAAATTGCTTTCTCAATGAAGTATGGACCCTTTAGAAAATTCATAACTTCATTGTTAAAGCTTCCATAACTGGTAAATTTAAACATTAACATATCTTCACTCCATCATCTCAAGCACAGTTATTTCTACCTATGTTTACAATAAGGTTTCAGTCAAATTTAGTGAGTTTCACAAAAAACAAGCTTGAATAAGAAAAATGTTAAATTGAGTTTTGAAATACCAAATGACCTTCAGGCGCTACAGAAAGAAAGTCTGAGAGGTGAACGATATGCATTTCACCTTAATAATTAGTTGGGTAACGGATCTCGTCGTGACCCATTGCCATTTTCAAGAAACTTATAGTGTTTAAAATATTAAAACGTGGGATTTTTTTATATAAAAACGAAGACTACGGGGCTGCAAATTAGTATGTTGATCATATACCCTCCAATCATCAAACAAACCAAATTGCAGCCCTCTAGCCTCTGTATTTTTAATTACATTTAAGGTTAAAGTTAGCCACAATCGTGCTTCTGGCAACAATATGTGATAGGCCACCACCGGGCCGTGGTTAAATTTCCATGGGCCGCGGCCCATACAGGTCTATTTTCGGTGTCTTTGAGTATACGATGTACGGAAAACTCGATTGCGCATTTTCTACTTCTTTTTATTAAACGTATAAACCCTGACTGAGAAAACAAGCTTTCACTTCTCTTTAAAATGAACTGGAGACGGAAGTACTTTCTATTACGAGATTTTTTTCTCTCTGAAGGGATTTATCGAGGTCCATTCTAGATGAGATCAATCACTTGGACGTCAACATCCGACGTTGAAAAGAACCATCTCCTTACGTGACCTGGGTCGGAGAAGCCCTTATCTCGTATGTCAGCTGAGAGCGTGTTCTTAGACATTAGACGTTCCCCTGACATGAAGTAATCGCTCTCAGCGCCTCAGCGGCGTGGTTGGTATGGTATTAGCGTCCCACCTCGGTGGTCGAGGGTTTGATTCTCGTCCATTCCATTGAGGAGTGAGAGATGTGTATTTCTGGTGATAGAAGTTCACTCTCGACGTGGTTCGGAAGTCAGGTAAAGCCGTTGGTCCCGTTACTGAATAACCGCTGGTTCCATGCAACGTAAAAGAAACAAACAAACAAATCAGAAACCTTCAATTTTCGTTGTATCTGGTACTTTTAAACAGTTGTCGTTAACAGAAAAGCTCACATGGACATGCATATACATTTGTGTATGTATGGGTGGAAGCGCGTGAAATTCTGGTTCAGAATTTATATTCAAAAGATAAGAGCTTTCGTCTTGTAAATATATTTATGGTGGAACCATAGTCTCTTAGATATGCAGTATTTACGCTTCAAGTAGTTTTAATATTTACGGTAAACCATAACCTCTTAGAGATGCAGTATTTACCCTCCAAGTAGTTTTATTCAGACATTTTATCGCTACTCTCATATTTGATTGAATTAAGGATGTATATAATTATGGAGGAGACTGTACTTTGTAATAGTTTGTCTTACATCAAGAAAGTTTACGAAACATTTTTAAGCAAACGACATGTTCCTTTTATCTGTCTTTTCGTGTCCCAAAGCATGTGACGTCAAATCATTATTATCAGCCAGCAAATGGAATATCTTTTCTTGGACGCGATCCAGTAAATAAAAAAATTGTACAAGGAAAACGATTAAACGCTTGGAACGAGTTGTGCACTAATATCGAAATGGAAAAGTGACCCTCAGATTAAAACCTGAGCTGGAATCGCCCTCAGTCACAAATACGCAATCAAATTGAAATCCAATTCCATTTCGACCTGTAACGAAAAATGTAAGCGAATATACTGCTTGCAATCCGCTCTCAATTCCAGAAAGTTGTGACATTTCGCTTTTCCTTATTCGAGGTCAACTTCCAAACATTTGGGAGTGTGGCGGGAGTCGAAATGGGTTCCAGTGACAGGTCTAAACATAACATGTTAACTGGGTGGGCGACTACCCTCCTACAAAAATAAAATGCCCCACCCATCAAATTAATTTCGCTCAAAATGTCAGTAAAAATGATTTGGATATAGCTAAGACTACCTCGTGAAGATGACAGAATTAATACAATTATTTGTTACTGTTACAAAATAAGAAAAAAATAAAACCTCTAAAGATCGCTAAAATATGACATTAAAAAGTGTTTTATGAAACAACATTTTCATTATGTATGAACAATAAATTATTCTTAAAGGTGAAGAAATAACTGTACAGTATACAGGTATGATGTTTTATATGCGATGACTTTAGTTAAAATGAAAAAAAAAAAGTCCAGTGCCCACCCACTAAAAAAAAACTCTTAGGTGTAGCCCTGTCCAGTGAGACCTGCAGCAAAGCCAATAACGCTAGTGTACGTGAGAGTGGGTCAGCTTTTAAATAACTTCTCTTTAGAAGCAAATCACTCGGTCTAATAAAAAACAAATCCTCAGGTCAGCCTGAGGCTTAGCGATGCCTGGCAGTCTTTCTATTTCCGTCGGGGTCCTATTACCTCTTTCACTTAATGTCTCTTTTATTTCTCTCTTTCTCTCACGTTGCTGTGTTGACATCCACAATCCTACAGTAAATCTCTTACTAATGAAACAAACGTCCCAGGATGATTTTTTCCCGTTGTATTGTGACGTGAAAATATACAAGTCTCGCTCTCAAGGACGTCATATCCCGTCACGAATCTTAGCTCGAAGGTACCTCCTCGATTTCTTCTCTAAATTCCTGTAATTAGGTGACCAGATTATTTTAATTAAGTTTTCACTTAATTCGCATAAGTTGTAGTCTACCAATTTGTCGTCTCTTTCATTCTATTACGCCTATATATTCTAGAGAGTCAATCAATTACTTACTTTTTATTTATTTATTTATTTCTTTATTTATTTATTTTTTGTTTGCCAGTTTTCGCATTTTCTTACTATAGCAAAAAAGTTTGCATATATGTAGGTAGCTTGATGCGATCAACTATATAAAGAGTAATAGCACTCCAGAACGCCTCTTTCAATTGAAATAAAATTAAGTTAAAGAATTGGCGAATATGTAAAGCACAAGGCGTGATCCAACCTCCAGCTTAATCGAGGCGCGTGTTAAAATCTACGGTCAAATAGAGCGTTGTTTCACCAACGATGATAGTTCTGTGCTGTTTCACATGCATATTGTTTACTGTTTACATTTTCATTCTAATGGATATATCGTAAATATCCTATTCTTTTTCAGATCTTTTTAGGCTCTTCCATAGACCTTTCCTAACCCCTCAAAAAGAACAACTACAATAAACTAGTTTGTGGGCTTACTCCCCGAGTAAATGAAAATTCTGATCAAACCTGTATTCCCTAATTTTATGCTGATTTCTCTGGTGCGTGTATCTGATTATCTAAAATTCCCAAAGTACAAAAATGCATAGTTGATTTCCAAGCTGATATAAATATAGCTTTTCTATTTCATTCTCTCTCTCTCTTTTTTTTTATTCTGAATTGGATGTGCAGGAAAAACTCTCTGAAAATTCCCCGTCAGCAGAAAAATTTATTCTGCCTCTGAATAAATGAATAACCGATGAAAATCGCATTTGAAAAAAAAAATGAAGAAAAAACAGAATTCAATCGAAATGAAAATTGAAAAACGCTGCAGAAAAAATTTTCACAACTGAAATAAAAGACTGGATATGATATTATATATAAATATAAATTTTTGCGTGTTTTTTACTTCGTTCCGTTCAGTGTAGAGTTCAAACCTGACCTTTCAAAAGATGCCTGATTCCACCGAGTAGATGTCAGTCGCTATTTCATTTCGCCACAAAGAAATAATATTCACATGTTTACTTAAAGATTCCATGTATTAAAAGAGCTAACCTGATGCCATGATTATCCTGTTACTACAATAGATTCACATTACCCTTTTATCTCATGCCAAGTGCCGTTCCTTACGACGCTCCTGATTGGCTGTTGTTAAGCCAATCACAGGGCTGGAAACTCACAGTCTCTCTTGAGAGTTCGACCTCTCCTGAGTGATACGTAGGATGACCATTTATTTGAGATGTGAAAGAGGGACACCCGTAAAAATTAACACTTCTTTTCTGCAGGTAAAACTGAGATGTAATGAAAGATATAATTTTGAAAGACACGTCCATCAGGAGATGTCGGAACGTAGATGCTGCCTATGTGAACTCTCGAAAAAGACTGAGAGCTTCCAGCTCTGTGATTGGTTTATCAACAGCCAATCAGGAGCGTCGTAAGGGACGGGCCTAGACATCAGATGCACGTTTGATGTAATCTATTATAGAAATCTGTGTAATGATAATGATGCTAATGGCAGAGAATATTTTAAACTGGTTAATAGATACATTTTTCTGTAAAAAAGAAAAACCTAGAGATCGTCGATGTATAATTACAAAATTAGTTACAGCTATGAGTGTCACTTGTGTCATTTCTTGATATTTTTCCATTTCAATTATGAAGTTGCAAAACTTGTCACCCCCCCCCCCCACCCCCCCCCCCACCCCACCCCCCACCTCACTCCATTTTCAAAGCTTGTGGCAGTACTTAACATTTATAGCAGTATTTGATAGATTTCACACTTATGGCAGAACCAGAAAAAAAACCCAACCTTTGGATTCATCGGTAAATAATGATAGAAAACTGGTTAATTAAATATAGAAAACTGTTAATTGAATATAGGATGAAGCTGAACTACTTCGCAGGTCCTCTTTATATGAAGGACTTAGTTTTATATGGTTTTTGCTTATTCGTTGAGTAAGCCTACAAAATGCGTTGTTATTGTTGTTTTTGTTCTTGTTGGGGAGTTAGGGGAAGTCTTATGGAAAAACCTGAAAAGGGAATCTTAGGCTAGGATGTTTATAATGTACTAATTAGAATGAAAATGTAAAGAATAAATAATGTGCTTGTTAATTAATATTTCCCAATCTCATGTTTCTTAATATTAAGGACTTATATAGTTTTCGCTGGTTCGGTGAGTAAACCTACAAAATATGTTGTTGCTCTTGTTGCGTGGGTGTTAGGAAAGCCTAATAGAAAAGCCTAAAAAAGGATTCCTAGGATAGGATATTTATAATGTATTTATTAGAATGAAAATGTAAAGAATAAATAATGTGCTTGTTAATTAAATATTAATAAAATATAGCACATCTATTTTAATTTTCGTTGGTGAAACAATGCGCTATTTGACCGTAGATTTTATCAGGCGCCCGAGAAAGCTGGAGGTCGGATCACGATTTATATTAACTTTAGATTAAAAAAGTGTTTATTAACTACTAGTATTATTAGTATCATTCGTATTGGAAAGGGTGTTCTTGTTTATTTACCTTTATAGATGAAAGATGGCATAGTTTGTCATTCCATACGCATATGGATGCCTGTTTGCCACCGTTATTGAATTTTACTTTGAGAGTAGGATTGTTGTTTTTTTATTAAGATGGCCCTATGCCAGTGCGGGCTCTTGCGCATAGAGCCACCCGTAATACAGAAGTAGTCTCAAATACACGGTATACAACGAAACCTGAATTCTGTCAGAGAACGATGCGATCCGTATCATGGGAATGTCGAAGGACAGAAGTGAATAACGCCATTACAGCTGAACACAGGAGCCGAGGGCTTCTTTGGACCAGGTCACGTAAGAGGATGATTCCCTTGAGATACGGCTACAGACTCCATAGCCCTTTATATCCCCAGAAATGGTCAAGAATTCGTAAGGAAACTACATGCCGTCCAGAAAATAAGGAATATTCTTGTAGATGTTTTTTTTTTTCTCTGTCCTTTTTAGTAAAGGGTATTTTTTCTCCCTTCGATATTTGGTTGTGACAGAATTTACGTATGATTCCTTCGTTGCATGATGAGGATTCCCTGAAATCTGTTTTGACTCTATTGGAGATATTAGTCAGAGGGTTGTAGAGGAAAGTGAAGTAGAGGTGAACAAAGACTCATTGATATAATTTGCCCAAAGTGTCTTTCTCTTCTAGGAGCCTTCAAGTGTAATGATCACATCATATGATCGTATATTCTACCACTAAACTTGGGAGAGAAACAACCGGTTTTGAAAACAATGTACAAGCTATTAGGAATCAAATTCCCCGTATAAAATTAACACTTCCATCAACTTCATTCAGGAAATGTCATGAGGATAAGGAACCTACGAAAATATGGCAACTAACGTCCTGTTTATAAGCAACAAAGACTTGTGAAAAACAGCATTGAATATCGTATACTTAAGCAGCTCAATCAACAGAGAACTGAATAATGTACCATAATTGTTTTTCGAAAATCTCAAAAGCACTGATATTGGACTCCCGAGTTGCAATCGCGACCAAATGGGGACATTTGTCATAATGTATCACTCGAGATAGACATGGATTATCCGTTAGCAATGATTCAGGATCTGGAAGCGTCTGAAATTTGATATTGGCGAGACATTACGTTTAGTTGCCATTAAATTGATTTGATAAACCGGTAATTTTCAGTAAGAGGGGCTTGGTGTTATTAGCAGATAGCAGATATTTCGATATTTCGTAAACAAACGCGTTTATCGTTTATGATGCTGTTTTCTTTTATATATAAATGTGAGGGAGTTTTCATTGAGTTTAGCCAGAGATCAATACTTTGATTATCATCAGTGCTTTTTGAAATATGGAATACCCATGGATTTAACACAAGTGCACACACACACACACACACACACACACACACACACACACACACACACCCACTAACACGCAAGTTATAGGTTAAATCATTCTCGTTACGTTGAGTGCTAGTTTTTGATAGCCGATAACAAGGATATTGAAAAAGAGTTGCAGCAGTTTTGATTTCGTTGTAACGTTTGACATTTCAAGCGATTGGTATTGCTGGCGATCTCTGCCAGAGATAGGCAATCAACAGAGTAATCTGGAGATCAAGAAAAGGCTAAAGGCTTTCTACTGATTTTTGAACTCGAATAAAAACATATATCATAGAATTGGGGAACGATTTCTTTTAATCATTATTTACTTTACGTGATTTACAATTTTTCGAGGTCATATATTTTTTTAGAGTGATTATTTGGTGTACTTGTGTCGAGAGACTGATGAAAAAAGGGGTCTGAAACTGGTGAATGATCACATTTGAGAAGCAGGATTTATGAATCACACCTCAATTCCCTTTGTTTATTTTTGAATCTATCTGTTCAACTCGAGGTCCTTGTCAAGAATTGTATGATTAGTTTTTTTATTTTTACTTCACCGTATCACCAACGTGTATGACTATAACCCTTCATCATATCTACACACACACACACACCACACACACACACACACATATATATATTATATATATATATATAATATATATATATATATATATATATATATATATATATATATATTGTGCGTGCGTATGTAGGTATAAGCCCCCACATGCGTGGAGAAAGATTAAATTATACATATATATATATATATATATATATATATATATATATATATATATATATATATATATATGTATATATATATAAATAATATTTTAATATATATACATATGCAGAACGCGTCGTGTTTTTTGTGTGTGTTTGATTGTGTATAATATTAGTTTTTCTTAGAATATATTCGCTGTATTTGTAAAAAAAATTTTAGCTGTTCTGCTTTGGCAAGGAAAACTTCATCTGTAGAGTTGTTGGAAACAATCTCAAACAAAGCCTTATAGACTCTCTCTCTCTCTCTCTCTCTCTCTCTCTCTCTCTCTCTCTCTCTCTCCATAAAAAAACAGCTATGTTTAGACCTGAGAATATCGGCAAAAGTATAGAATTTCAATAACCCAAAGTCATGAAAAGCAGCCGAGGAGGACTCACGCCCACCACCAACTCGTAACAGCAGCCGACAGAGATTACCTGAGACGATCAAGTTCTCCTCGAGTGGTATTCGCTAAGTGGATAATATATACCGGCAAATTACAGTCGGTGATTTTTAAAAGGAGACCTCCTCACTTTGCCAAAAATAGCATAATTGTCAAAAATGCGATTTTGTGAACGGCGGAAATGATCGTTTTCTCTCGTGTCTTGCGAAACATAGGGAAATTACCGTGTTCTTTCATGTCTAGCGAACCATAGTATATAAAGATTTATACAAAAAGTGTATAAAAATGTATATCATATAAAATATAGAGTGCCATTATTAAAACATTAAAGACTAAGTATATCATAGTTTAACCAGACCACTGAGCTGGTTAACAGCTCTCCTAGGGCTGGCCCGAAGGATTACGTAGGAACCAATTGGTTACCTAGCTTATTGTGGGATTCGAACCACATTATGTCGTGAAATTAATTTCTAATCTCCAGAAGCAAATTCCTCTGATTCCACGTCGGCAGAGCGGAGAATCGAACTCGGGACTACCGATTCGGTAGGCGAGCACGTAAAACTTGGATTCTAATATTATTCGCGGGACCCGTGTACTTTTTAAGGCTGCTGCCCTGTCTCCCTTGGCCTCAGAATTTTGAAAAGAGAATTATAAAAAAAACCAAGTGAGAACATTGTTCTCACAATAGAACGACAAACGTTCTTAATTACGCTTTCATTTTCTCTCAAAACAAAAGAGAGCTGGTTGCGCAAGGCACAGAAAGACCTTTTCCAGTTTCTAGAGCTGGCATTGTATCTGGTCGTCATAATTTGGAGAGAGAGAGAGAGAGAGAGAGAGAGAGAGAGAGAGAGAGATGTGAATGACTGTTATCAGCGTTTCACTATTGAATACGGTGAAGCAAAAAACTGTTATATAAAGAAAAGTTCAAATTCTTTTATATTACGTAAATTACCTGTAACACGAAGGAACACCTAACCTAACCTTTGACATCTGTATAGAAGTTTCAAGCTTCACTTTCGACTTTGATATCATGAAGACTAAAAAAATACGTGAAAGTTGTATTTCCCTCCCACATATCTTATAGTTCATTTTTATATCTCCTTCATAGTCCTCTGTTTTCTTATGGAAATAAAACTAAATATTTATTGTGTGTTCAGTGTTTTGTAAAGCTCTGAAGAATGGACAAAATTTTAATTTAAAGAACTGTGATTATAATGGTTATGGTCGATAAATGCCGCACGTAATTACAGAAATGAGCGAGTTAGCTACTTTCTTCTAGAGAAATGAAGGAGATAGATACTTTCTTCTACAGAAATGAGGGAGATAGATATTTTCTTCTACAGAAATGAGGGAGATAGATGCTTTCGTCTAGAGAGATGAGGGAGACAGATACTTTCTTCTACAGAAATAAGGGAGATAGATACTTTCTTCTACAGAAATTAGGGAGATAGATACTTTCTTCTACAGAAGTGAGCGAGATAGCTACTTTCTTCTACAGAAATGAGGGAGATATATACTTTTTTCTACAGAAATGAGGGAGATAGATACTTTCTTCTACAGAAATGAGGGAGATAGATACTTTCTTCTACAGAAATGAGGGAGATAGATATATACTTTATTCTGTATATATACTTTAGCACGTAGATTTAGTTAATATTACGAAGCTTGCTACAAAACGATTTTATTTTCTCTCTGATGAACTTTAAAAAAAATTGTTTAAGCTAGAAAATAGTTTTATTTCGAACTCAAAATACATCAGAAAACGTCTGAATGTTTTCCCCTGTATTGTGAAATGATTTATTATTATTATTATTATTATTATTATTATTATTATTATTATTATTATTATTATATTTACCAATGAAACACAGAACACATTTAATGTAGGGAAAGAAATATTTATTCTTATCAAATTTATCGAACTGTCAAACTGTACCGTGGGATTTCCCGAAGAAAAAACATTAAGTTTTTTACTCGTAAAATTGATTAACTGCTCAAAATTTTTCCAAAACTTTAAAACCTTAACAAAACCTAAAAATGGGAAATGATTTTTCCCCTTACGAAATATCCTTGTAATTTTTTCTTCGGAAAATCAAAATCCACAAAAATTAAAACAAACTGGTTTTTTTCGCTTTCGAATGATTTCTCTCGATCATATTTCTAATCATCAGAACGTTAAAACTATTCGATTAAAATCGAGTCTGTAATAACTTGAAGTTGGGTCCTTGCTAAGGTAAAAATCAAGGTATAGAGATATTTCTCAGTTGAGGGGCAGGTGCCATTTGCCATTGGAGTTGTGACTTCAGTTATTGATTGTGAGCATAAAGGCAAAATGCCACAAAGGCAAGTGAAAACAGTGGAGTGGTGCTAGACCTTTCGACTTACTGTCCTTTACTTAACAGACTGTTAAGAACATAAAAATAAGCTTACAAAGAAAGCTCGTGTGATTGACAGATGGGGATTATAAAAGAACAGATGTATATACCTGGAATCCAACACAGTTGAAAAATTATTTACCCTTGCCAAAGCAAGTTAAATATTTAAGAAGTTTTTTTTTCACAAAATATTAAGCCAGGCAGCTCGGAAGCAGGGAAGAGTCAATTAAAAGATTATACTGGGAGAGAGACTGGCCACTAGAATAGACGTGTATGTATATGTATGTATATTAACATATATATCGTAGTATAAACATACAGAAAACAATAATCTACGAGATCGAATGATTTTACATGACATAGAGCTGAAATGTAGAATAGAAAAAAATGTTCTATAAGCTTCTAACATACGACATAGTTATGCATCAATTGTTCTTGTTCATATTTTACGACGAATAATAAAACCCTGGTAGATTGCCCGTTTCAAACCCGCTAGGCAAACAGTGCTCCGATATTGGCTGTCTCTATTGCATGTTTATGAATCACGTGATTACCCCCGAAATATGTAATGATTCGTGGGTGATTCGCGTCGCGTAAAAATCAGTAGCCGTGTAAATCTTTACACACGCACACACACACACACACACACACACACACACACACACACATATATATATTATAAATATATATATATATATATATATATATATATATATATATATATATATATATATATATATATATAGATATATATATATATATATATATATATATATATATATATATATATATATATCTATATATATATATATATATGTGTGTGTGTGTGTCTGTGTGTATATCATATAATTATATCATATGTGCACGAGTTGTGAGCTCTCGACCCTATGAGATCATGCTTGTCACAATCACACGTTCGAGATATTTTGAAGGTGCAACTCCCCTAGACATACCTGTTTCATTGTGCGCTTTCCATCAATCAGACGCCACAAGTTCGTCTTAATCTCACTGAACTATCAGGAAGGAAATTGTTTTCTTTCATCTCTGTCGAATGCATTTTACCTAGTGTGTATAAATGGAGAGAGGACTGAGGAATGTGACGAGCAGACTCGAAAAGTCTAAGCCAGATAGAGTTGAATAACCTTGGCATTGCGTCCTCGATGTGAAGCGTGGTCTGTTTTTATTGTTTCATTTCATAAATCCAGTGAAATACATACGTTGTTTGAAGTTTACTGATACATGATAAGTAGTGCGTGTTGTTGACGTTTTTTTATATATTATTATTTTTTTTTTTTTTTGCAAGATTTTGCAGTATTTGTCAGAGGTTATTTTCCTTTACCAACCAACGATGCACATTTCAACTAAGGATTACCGAGTTATCCTTTACATAGAGAAATATCTACCTCAAACTACCCCGTCAGTATTAGTAGAGCATACAGAGAGTTAAGCTTCATACGATGGTAGAAATGTCTAAATAGTGTTTAAAGCTTACTAGATCAACAATTATATTATAATACAATATATATATATATATTATATATATATATATATATATTATATATATATATATATATATATATATATATGTGTGTGTGTGTGTGTGTGTGTGTGTGTGTGTGTGTGTATGTGTTATTTGCTTATGTATATTTTAGTCACTTATGCCCTTGTAGCTTTTGCATATTCATTAAATGTTATAATTGATAAGTGCTTCGTCACCGGCACGTAGAACTTATCGAACATAGTTCCCCTTGGGTAAAAGTCAATCCTGCAATACAGTGCACATATGTATATTATAAACACAGACTCAAGATATATATCTAAATTCTGATTCACGTCAGAATCAAACCGCATTCTCTCCAATGAAAAGCCAGGGCGGTACGAATTGACCCACAAAGGTCACCAAAGTGCGCCTCTGTCCCTGAAGTTTTCCTGGATAGGCGCGCGTGCGCGAACAATATTCTGATGAAAAATATAAGACATTTATGTGCAGAGCATAAACCGATACATTTTTGCATTTGATTAATAACATTTGACGTCACTGCAACGTATTGCCACTGTTAATTCCCGCATCGTCTTCTTAGAATAGCTCTGCTGATTAACAAAAGAAAAAATTGTTTTTAAAGTTACCAATCAAAAGGCATTTGTTACTCGAAAACAGCGGTACGAAAGCTTCCCACTGTTGATCTGCAAATTCAATATATAATAAATATTGAGAGAATAATTCGCTCGACCAGTTTAAATGCTCTTAATTTTAAAGTGACAGCAGTATATATTTTTCCAGAGCTGCCTCTCCAGACACAAATTACATGGGAAAGTGCACGGAAGAATATCGCTCATTTTCCTCACACATAGAGTTGGTTACAGATAACTGAATCATATGAAACATGAAGAGAATATCCGATATTTGTTTAAAGGAAATGTTTCAGATTTATAAGCGTGCGATTATAAGAGATAGATGAGCAGACAGAAAAACTGGGACTGAGACACACGGGAAATTGAAACAGCCAAACAGAAGTTATGTATTTCAAATGATTTTTACTTCAGTTGCAGTTATTACAATTATTTTAGAAATAAATGAATCATTTGCAATTATTACAAATATTTTAGAAATTAAATGAATTTGTCTCGTAAATAATATTTGGAAAGATATAACTCTCTCGGTGCGCGTGTGTATGTGTCTTGCACCCTCACAAACAATCATTCTTGAATAATAATTAATGTCACTTTGAAACGGAAGGGTCGAGAGGGAAAGACGAATTCTGTGTCACGTCCCGAATACTGACGAGAATCGGACTTTAGAACCAGTGAATGCGGCAGGAATTGAAGCTGTTGGCCGTCTTTCACCTCCCATAAATAAAAAAAAAACAAATAAAAAAAAAAATATCCCTTTGAGAGATTAATGGTAAGTGGTTTGTTTCCCCGGTACATTTGCTTATCAAATAATATCTCTGAAATATTTGCTAATTGCTTACAAACCTCTCTCTCTCTCTCTCTCTCTCTCTCTCTCTCTCTCTCTCTCTCTCTCTGAATGAATTAAGACATTCTTCGGATTGTATAAAGAATCGTTTAATAGCATTCTACTTAGTCTATGGAGTTTTGACAAACATTTACATGAATGTTCCGCCTCACTTATACAGTAATACTTTAGACAGACTGCACAATGGTTCTAAGTTATTGATTATTTCTATTGTTACCAAATGATGTGTCATTTTGATTACTTGAATCCATTCAGCCAGAATTTAGATGATGTTTGTTATATTAACAAAAGTTCGGTAGAAACGGTTACCCCCAATCGATCAGTTGATACAAAAACTACTCTCTCATTCTTGCCCCTTGGACGGGTAGGACCTCAGTGGACCTTTATGCGGTGCACTGTAGGCATTACTTGAGGTTCTTTGCAGCTAGCTGCAACCCCTTTCGTTCCTTTTATCGCACCTCCTTTCATATTCTCTTTTCCATCTAACTTTCCACCCTAAAACACTTGATTCATAGTGCAATTACTTCGAGGTTTTCCTCCTGTTACACCTTTCAAACCCTTCAGTGTAAGTTTCCATTTCAGCGCATGAATGACTCCATAGGTCGCAGTGCTTGGCCTTTGGCCTAAATTCTATATTCAGCTCAATTCTCTCATTCGTGGGAATATCAAATATACTTGTATACGGATTATCTGGGCCAGATAAGACAGGGAATTATTAGCATGTTACGAAACGTACGAGGATTCTCGCTCAAGAGTAGCATGACATTCGTGTGCTATATTAGCTCATCCAATTTGCTGTGACTGCTGCCGTTTCTGTTGAGGTTCATGACAGCGTTTATGATAACGATCGTCCCCTCTGTCATCGCCATCATCAACCAGATTAATCTCGAAAATGGAGGGAATATAATTTTCTTGGGATTTTCGTCCACCGTGATATTGCCGTCTCGATGAGACGCCCATTTATCTTTTTGGGGGGGTCGCATGTGGCAGATATTCTTCTGTCGACTTTCTGTCTCTCAGGGACGAGGATGTGTGTGTGTGTGTGTGTGTGTGTCACCGTATCTTTGTATGGTGCTTTTACGTTGCATGGAACCCGTGGTTTTTCAGCAACGGGACTAACGGCTTTACGTGACTTCTGAACGGTGTCAAGAGTGAACTTCTATCACCAGAAATACACATCTCTCACTCCTCAATGGAATGGCCGAGAATCGAACCCACGACTACCGAGGTGGGACGCTAATACCATACCAACCACGCCGCTGAGGCGCTTCGTGTGGTTTCGAAAGGGGTGCGGCGTAGTATAATATCCATCGCAATGAAGCGGTGATGAATGCCGTTGGTTGGAACGAAATGATGACACCTCATCCACGAAGAGATGTTGCGATATCACGACCCATCGTGACTTTTAGATATTTAAGGCGGCTTTTTTTGCGATTCGTGGAAGGTGTTTTAGGCATCTTTAAATTAAATACATAATAAATAAATGAAAATAAAGTGCATCTGAGATATGACCCTTTTTTTTTATGCCACAGACACCATTATCAGTCGCGACCACTCAGGTATTGACGCTGCTCGGTGACGTTCATGGCAATCATTGCAGCGGGGCATAGGCATTTAAAACTATACCTATTGGCAACAATACAATATTCACATACAGAAATAGAGATAAAATACGTAAGGAGGGATGGGAGATGAGTCAATATTACTATAATATATCAATTTCACAGATTTGGTTCCTCTGTCTTTGATGGGACAGAATAATTCAGAATTTGCAGCTGCCAAAAAAGGATTTCTATATCGCATTTGGCTCCGTAACTTGAGGACGACACCAGCTCGATTAAAACATGTGGGGGGGGGGGGGGGGGGGGGGGGGGGGGGGGGGGGGGGGGGGGGGGGGAGGGGGGGGGGGGGGGGGGGGGGGGGGGGGGGGGCGTTCCAGGCACCACCTGCCATCCAGTGGGTGTTCCAGACTAATACGGAATATTCCGTGATTAAATCACTAGAAGGGGCCGATCAAAGAGTAATTCATGCAACGGTGAGCTTTCAATCCTCCTTTGATATATTCGACTTGCAATCGGCCGTGTGCTTAGGCGAAAGTTAAACAAGGCCCTTCTCTGGGGCACATTCGGTTATTCTGGCATGAAATCCCCCCCAACCCCCACCCCCCCCCTGTGTATTGATGGGAGAGCCCAGAGTCGCAGACAGCAATTGGTTGTTCGCACAGACAGACAGTGATAGAAAGAAAAATTCTCTCTCTCTCTCTCTCTCTCTCTCTCTCTCTCCGTCCTTTGTCAATAGAGTCAATCACATATGTGAGCTGCTATTTAAATATTGAATTCTCCTTTATTGAAAAAAGAGTCTGGGATATAAAAGCATAATATTATAAGATTTCTTTTTATTTCCTCTTACCTCATAACGGTCAGATTAATTTAGTTCCTGAATAAGTCGGACTCTTACGAAAAGCGACACATTCGGAAAGGTCAAAGATATTCTAGGCGTTTTGTGTCTGGATTGACGGACGTTTCTCTTCATTTTCTCTTTGTTTTTATTTTCGTTTATCTTATGGCCTTATACAGTATTTGCGTCATTGAAATTGATGAAATATACCATGAATTTTAAACTCTTCAAACTGCAGTATCCATGACTTGAAAACCGCAAAGATAAATACTGCCAAATCATCAGATATTTATAGTTTTCAGTTTATTCTATACAGGGCTGTGGCAACTTGTATTACTCAATTAGGTACATCTTGATGATTACTGTCTCATAAGGAATATATATATACGCATATATATATATATATATATATATTATATATATATATATATATCTATATATATATATATATATATATATATCTATATATATCCATTAAGTTACAAATGTCCTTTAATATCCATCGCTCTACCTCGGAGTTAATATATTTTCATATATGTTAACCAAAGGGGAATTTTTTTAGTTGTTAATAATTACGTCCTCTCGTGGATTCGAACCAGCGCACGGAGGAGATATCAATATTTCAGTGAGGTTACCGACTCGGCCAACAAGTAATCACGGTGATGTGATAAAAGTTCTCTCTCACACACACACACACATATATATATATATAAGTCTATCACATTACCGTGATTCATATACAAATATCGAACTACAAATGTCCTTTAATATCTAATTCGCTCTACCTCGTAATTAATATAGTTTCATATATGTTTGAACCGAGGGGGGAATTTATTAAGCGATAATAGAATTGTCGATCGACAGACGCGAACCACCGACCTCTACAATTCCAGGACTGGCAGTGAAGCGTGGTGGTTTTGGGGCTTCACTGCCAGTCCTGGAATTGTTGAGGTCGGTGGTTCGCGTCTGTCGATCGCCAATTCTATTATCGCTTAATAAATTCCCCCTCGGTTAAACAATATATGAAAATATATTAATTACGAGGTAGAGCGAATTAGATATTAAAGGACATTTTGTGTTCGATATACTATATTATATATATATATATATATATATATATATATATATATATATAGTATATATATATATTTATATATATATATATATTTGTCTGTGTGTAAAGAAGAGAGAGTGAGAGAGAGTCTTTTATTTTTTTAGAAAAGTCCTGTATTAACACCTGAAACAATAGACAAATTCCTATGGCTTTCCAAGAAATATGAACAATTTGCTCTTATTAACGATTTAGCCGTGCATACGTACATGTGTGTTTTCAGAAACTTTATTGCTAACGGGAACCACGGCTGGCTCTTGGCATTAAACAAAATTACGCAGTTTTTTCTCTCTCTCTCTCTCTCTCTTTCAAACACTAGAAAGACTCCTTTATTTATCAAAACTTAATGGAAAACAAGGGCTTTTGATTTTGGCTGTTCCTGGAAAACCTTTGCCCATGATTCAAATAGCAATTCCAAAACAGATTCCAGCACCTGAATATTTTCTGACGAAGGACACAGAACCCCCACTCTGCATTTTGATGTTCAGAAGACTAAAAGCTTTATATATATATATATATATATATATATATATATATATATATATATATATATATATATATATATATATAGATATATATATATATCTATATATATAATATATATATATATATAAGATATATATATATATATATATATCTATATATATATATCTCTATATATATATATATATATATATATATATATATATATATGTGTGTGTGTGTATATTTATATATTTAAATATATACTGCATTATATTATATTTCAGACTAAAATCTGCGCCTCAGCTGTTAATTGAACAGTGCTGAGGCATTACTGCAGCAAATCTGGATTATTTGTGAAAGCTCCATCGATGTTATATAAAATAATTTTCATGATTTGCTGAATATTAAATTCGTCAGCTTCGTATGCAAATGACAATACGATACACTTCGTCCATGATAAAAAATGTATAGGGAATTTTATATTTCTTCAATCTATATAAAACTGTATTCCATATTATGATATTTATTACTTTTTTAAAGCCATAATTTTCTTTGCTCGAATGCTTTTTGAATAAACAAATAACCTAAATCACAAAGGGGGTATTTAAAAAAAAAAATTATTTAACCTCCAGCTTACTTAGGACGCCTACAAAATTTTCCCCCTCGCATAAGTTGTAAACATTATATTCCTAACTTAATGTGATTTAAAACGTGCTAAAATCTATGGTCAAATAGATCCTTGTTTCACCAACGAAAATTAAAATAAATGCGCTATGTTTTATTAGAATAATTTTTTTGGACTGTTTAACATGCACATTATTTATTTTTAACATTTTCATTCTAATAAATTATTCATAAATATCATTTCCTAAAATTCCTGTATCTTTAACTTAACGCAAAACACCATCTTCAGACCTTGTTAGGTTTTTCCATAGACTTTCCTACCCTCCCCAACAAGAACAACTACAACAATTAAGTAGTTTGTAGGCTTACTCCCCGAGTAAGCGAAAAAACAGTGCAGAGTGTGTATATCAGATCCGAATCCCTTAGAGTAAGCAAGACGAATGGCTAAATGCAAAGTAACTCTCCAGAGACACGGAAAGCTGCAATGGTCATTTCTTAATATATTGTCTGCATTTCATTTTTCATTTTCACGCGTCATAGCAGCAACACACTTTTCGTTCTGTGTCGATGAGGCTGTTTTAGAAAATGATGTTCCAGTCGTGACGGCAGAGCGAGCTCAGTGATACGTTATAAAGAACTTATGGCATAACAGCGACGGTCGAGAGTATTATTCTCTCCAACCAAAATCAGAGGCAAGGAAACGTGAGAAAGCTCTTCAGGTAAAGAATTATTGAAGGCCTGAACTCACTTATTTAGAATTACCGAAGATTTGAATACATTCATTAAGAGTTACTGAAGGTTTGAACACGCATTTTATATCAGTTTTATACATTTTTCTTTAAAAGTCAGAAATTGGGTGGCTGTTCTCCTTGTCATCACGTTGTTGTTAACATCCACAATCCTACAGTAAATCTCTACTAATGAAATAAATGGTCCAGGTTGATTTTTTCCCGTCGTATTGTGACGTGAAAATATACAAGTCTCGTTCCCAAGGAAGTCGTATCCCGTCACGAACGTCAGCTCGGAGGTACCTCCTCGATTTCTTCTGTTAATTCTTTTAATCAGGAGATCAAGTTATTTTAAATAAGTTTTCACTTAATTCGCATAAGTTGTAGTCAACCAATTTGCCGTCTCTTTCATTCCATTACACCTATATATTCTAGATATTCAATCAATTATTTACGTTTTATTTATTTATTTATTTTTTGTTTGCCAGTTTTCGCATTTTCTTACTATAGCAAAAAAACTTGCATATATGTAGGCAGCTTGATGCGATCGACTATGTAAAGAGTAATAGCAGTCCAGAACGCCTCTTTCAATTGAAATAAAATTAAGTTAAAGAATTGGTGAATATATAAAGCACAAAGCGTGATCCGACCTCAAGCTTAATCGAGGCGCGTGTTAAAATCTACGGTCAAATAGAGCGTTGTTTCACCAACGATTATAGTTCTGTGCTGTTTCACATGCATATTGTTTATTATTTATATTTTCATTCTAATAAATATATCGTAAATATCCTATTCTTAAATTCCTGTATCTTTAACTCAACGCCAAACACCTTTTTCAGACCTTTTTAGGCTCTTCCATAGACCTTTCCTAACCCCTCAAAAAGAACAACTACAACAAAGTAGTTTGTCGGCTTACTCCCCGAGTAAGCGAAAATTCTAGTCAAACCTGTATTCCTGAATTTTATGCTGATTTCTCTGGTGCGTGTATCTGATTATCTAAAATTCCCAAAGTACAAAAATGCATAGTTGATTTCCAAGCTGATATAAATATAGCTTTTCTATTTCATTCTCTCTCTCTTTTTTTTATTCTGAATTGGATGTGCAGGTAAAACCCTGTGAAAATTCCCCGTCAGCAGAAAAATTTATTCTGCCTCTGAATAAATGAATAACCGATGAAAATCGCATTTGAAAAAAAAAACTGGAAGAAAGAGCAGAATTCAATCGAAATGAAAATTAAAAAACGCTGCAGAAAAAAATTTCAAAACTGAAATAAAACACTGGATATGATACTATATATATATATATATATATATATATATATATATATATATATATATAATATATATATATAAAGTTTTGCGTATTTTTTAATTCGTTCCGTTCAGTGTAGAGTTCAAACCTGACCTTTCAAATGATGCCTGATTCCACCCAGTGGATGTCGGTCGCTATTTCATTTCGCCACAAAGAAACAATATTCACATGTTTACTTAAAGATTCCATGTATTAAAAGAGCTAACCTGATGCCATGATTATCCTGTTACTATAAGAGATTTACATCACCCGTGCATCTCATGCTCAGCGCCGTTCCAAACGACGCTCCTGATTGGCTGTTGTTAAGCCAATCACAGGGCTAGAAACTCTCAGTCTCTCTTGAGAGTTCGACCTCTCCTGAGTGATACGTAGGATGACCATTTATTTGAGATGTGAAAGGGGACACCCGTAAAAATTAACACTCCTTTTCTGCAGGTAAAACTGAGGTGTAATGAAAGTTATAATTTTTGAAAGACATATCCATCAGGAGATGTCGGAACGTAGATGCTGCCTATGTGAACTCTCGAGAAAGACTGAGAGCTTCCAGCTCTGTGATTGGTTTATCAACAGCCAATCAGGAGCGTCGTAAGGGACGGGCCTAGACATCAGATGCACGTTTGATGTAAATCTATTATAGAAATCTGTGTAATGATAATGATACTCACGGCAGAAGAATATTTTAAACTAGCTAATAAATACATTTTTCTGTAAAAAAGAAAAAACATAAAAATCGTCGATGTCATTAATTACAAAATTAGTTACAGCTATGAGTGTCACCTGTGTCATTTCTTGATATTTTTCCATTTCAATTATGAAGTTACAAAACTTGTCACCCCCCGCCCCGCCACTTAAAATTTAGAGCAGTATTTGATAGATTTCACACTTATGGCAGAACCAGAAAAAAAAACAACCTTTGGATTCATCAGTAAATAATGATAGAAAACTGTTAGTTGAATATAGGATGAAGCTGAATTACTTCGCAGGTCCTCTTATATCAAGGACTTAGTTTTATATGGCTATTGTTTATTCGTTTAGTAAGCCTACAAAATACGTTGTTGTTATTCTTTTTCTTGTTGGGGAGTTAGGGGAAGTCTTATGGAAAAACCTGAAAAGGGAATCTTAGGCTAGGATGTTTATAATGTATTTATTAGAATTTAAATGTAAAGAATAAATAATGTGCTTATTAATTAATATTTCCTAATCTCATGTTTCTTAATTTGAAGGACTTATAATATAGTTTTCGCTTGTTCGGTGAGTAAGCCTACAAAATATGTCGTTGCTCTTGTTGCGGGGGTGTTAGGAAAGCCTAATAGAAAAGCCTAAAAAGGAATCTTAGGATAGGATATTTATAATGTATTTATTAGAATGAAAATGTAAAGAATAAATAATGTGCTTGTTAATTAAATATTAATAAAATATAGCACATCTATTTTAATTTTCGTTGGTGAAACAATGCGCTAGTTGACCGTAGATTTTATCAGGCGCCCGAGAAAGCTGGCGGTTGGATCACGATTTATATTAACTTTAGACATAAAAAGTGTTTATTAACTACTAGTATTATTAGTATCATTCGGATTGGAAAGGCTGTTCTTGTTTATTTACCTTTATAGATGGAAGATGGCATAGTTTGTCATTCCAAATGCATATTGAATTCCTGTTTGTTTTGCGACCTTGATTGAATTTTACTTTGAGGGTAGGATTGTTGTTTTTTTTATTAAGCTAGCCTTATGCCAGCACGGGCTCTTGCTCATAGAGCAGCCCGTAATACAGTAGGAGTAGTCGCAAATACATGGTATACAACGAAACCTAAATTTCTGTCAGAACGAGGCTGATCCGTGTCGTGGGAATGTCGAAGGACAGAAGTGAATAACGCCATTACAGCTGAACACAGGAGCCGAGGGCTTCTTTGGGCCAGGTCACGTAAGAGGATGATTCCCTTGAGATACGGAATCTCTTCCCCAGAAATGGGCAAGAATTCGTAAGGAAACTACATGTAGAGAATAAGGGATATTCTGTCAATGTTTGTTTTTCCTCTCCTTTTTAGTAAAGGGTATTTTTTTCTCACGATTCCATTTTTGGTCGTGACAGAATTTATGTATAATTCCTTCGTTGCATGATGAGTATTCCCTAAAATCTGTTTTGACTCTATTGGGGATATTAGTCAGAGGGTTGTAGAGGAAAGTGTAGTAGAGAAGAACGAAGACTCATTGATATAATTTGCCCAAAGCGTCTTTCTCTTCCAGGAGACTTCAAGTGTAATGATCACATCATATGCTCGCACATTCCAACGCTGAACCTGGGAGACAAACAACCGGTTTTGAAAACAATGTATAAGCTATGAGGAAATAAATTCCCCGTATAAGATTAACACTTCCATCAACTTCATTCAGGAAATGTCATGAGGATAAGGAACCTACGAAAATATGACAACTAACGTCCTGTTTATAAGCAACAAAGACTTGTGAAAAACAGCACTGAATATCGTATACTGTAGCAGCGCAGTCAACAGAGAACTGAATAATGTACCATAATTGTTTTTCGAAAATCTCAAAAGCACTGATATTGGACTCCCGAGTTGCAATGGCGACCAATAGGGATATTTGTCATAATGTATCATCGAGATAGACATGGATTATCCGTTAGCAATGATCAGGATCTGGAAGCGTCTGAAATTTGATATTGGCGAGACATTACGTTTACTTGCCATTAAACTGATTTGATGAACGTAATTTTAATTTTCACTAAGAGGGGCTTGGTGTTATTAGCAGATAGCAGATATTTCGATATTTCGTAAACAAACGCGTTTATCGTTTATGATGCTGTTTTCTTTTATATATGAATGCGAGGGAGTTTTCATTAAGTTTAGCCAGAGATCAATACTTTGATTATCATCAGTGCTTTTTGAAATATGGAATACCTATGGATTTGACAAAAGTGCACACACACACACACACACACACACACACACACACACACACACACACACACACACACACGCAAGTTATAGGTTAAATCATTCTCGTTACGTTGAGTGCTAGTTTTTGATAGCCGATAACATGGATATTGAAAAAGAGTTGCAGCAGTTTTGATTTCGTTGTAACGTTTGACATTTCAAGCGATTGGTATTGCTGGCGATCTCTGCCAGAGATAGGCAATCAACAAAGTAATCTGGAGATCAAGAAAAGGCTAAAGGCTTACTACTGATTTTTGAACTCGAATAAAAAACATAAATCATAGAATTGGGGAACGATTTCTTTTAATCATTATTTACTTTACGTGATTTACAATTTTTCGAGGTCATATATTTTTTTAGAGGGATTATTTGATACTTATGTCGAGAGATTGATGAAAAAAAGGTCTGAAACTGGTGAATAATCACATTTGAGAAGCAGGATTTATGAATCACACCTCAATTCCCTTTGTTTATTTTTGATTCTATCTGTTCAACTGGAGGTCTTGCCCAAGAATTTTATTAATAATTTTTAATTACAACATCGTATCACGAACTTCCTGCCGCCTATTAAAACTTTCATTCATCTATGAGGTTTTATTGTTACGAAAAATATCGTGTATGAAAATAACCTTCATTATATATATATATATATTTATATATATATATATATATATATATATATATATATATATATATATATATATATAATAGAAGGTTATATATTGTGCGTGTGTATGTAGGTGTATAAGTACCCACATGTGTGGGGAAAGATTAAATTATATATATATATATATATATATATATATATATATATATATATATATATATATATATATATATATATATTTATATATATATATATATATATATATATATCTATATATATATATAGATATATATATATATATGATAGGATTATAATTAATGATATATTTAATAGCAAAATGTGATGCGCTGTGACCTTTTTGGAATGCGGAGAACAGAGCCGAAGCAACGACCCGAGAAAAGCTGATAAGTGATTTCTGTGATGGCGTGATATGAAACTGCATAGTTAGGCGAGTCAATGTTCGTCAGTTCATGGGTCTTTGTTCAAAGTGCCTTTGGGAAACTGGTTGTAGCCAGTAATATGAGGTGTTAACGAAGTGTGCGTCCGTATGTGCGTGTGCGCCTCTTCTATTCATAATGTATCACTAGCCAAGTCTATGGGAAGACTTGCACAAAGATTCGTGTGAGGAAGGCAAAGCCACGATGGCGGTGCCTAAGTGTTTTTTTGAGTAGTGAGTGATATATTCCGGCTGCATGGGTGAGTTGAATTACTTTAGCCAAAGGGGTGGCTTGTTGTCTGTTTGACATTTGTAGGAATATCTAATCTTTAACTTTGTCTTTAAACTTATGTGTGCTAACGAGTGTGTTTCTCGTGTCTTTGAAACAGACGATTCTGGCGAGGAACTATGTGTTCTGGCAAAGGGGGACCAAGAGTCCTAGGGGGACAGAGGGTCCCGATGGGAGAATAGACAATTGGTGTGACAAATTACCGTTTTAGACATTTTAATGTTGGGGGGTAACTGAGTTAAGTTAGTCTGTGAGACTTGATTGATTAACTTTCCATTGTTAAATAAATAGTTATTATTTAAGAATATATTCGCTGTACTTTTAAAATATTCTTTAGCTGTTCCGCTTAGGCAAGGAAACTTCATCGGTATTTTTAAGAGGCTGTAGTGGAGTTGCAGGAAACAATCTCAAACAAAGGCTTATACTCTCTCTCTCTCTCTCTCTCTCTCTCTCTCTCTCTCTCTCTCTCTCTCTCTCTCTCCATAAAAAAACTGCTATGTTTAGACCTAAGAATATCGAGTAAATGTACGAAAAATATCGGCGAAAGTATAGAATTTCAATAACCCAAAGTCATGAAAAGCCGCCGAGGAGGACTCACGCCCACCACCAACTCGTAACAGCAGCCGACAGAGATCACCTAAGACGATCAAGTTCTCCTCGAGTGGTATTCGCTAAGTGGGTAATATATACCGGCAAATTACAGTCGGTGATTTTTTAAAAGGAGACCTCCTCACTTTGCCAAAAATAGCATAATTGTCAAAAATGCGATTACGTGAAGGACGGAAATTACCGTTTTCTTTCATGTCTTGCGAAACATAGTATATAAAGATTTATATAAAAAGTGTATAAAAATGTATATCATATAAATTATATGAGAGTCTGCCATTATTGAAAACATTAAAGACTAAGTATATCTTAGTTTAACCAGACCACTGAGCTGGTTAACAGTTTTCCTAGGGCTGGCCCGAAGGATTACTAGATATTTTTACGTGGCTAGTAACCAATTGGTTACCTATAGCTTATTGTGGAATTCGAACCACATTATGTCGTGAAATTAATTTGTAATCTCCAGAAGAAAATTCCTTTGATTCCACGTTGGCAGAGCAGAGAATCGAACTCGGGACTACCTATTCGGTAGGCGAGCACGTAAACCACTCGTCCAACGAGGAACTTGTAAAACTTGGACTAATATTATTCGCAGGACCCGTGTACTTTTTAAGGCTGCTGCCCTGGCTCCCTTGGCCTCAGAATTTTGAAAAGAGAATTATAAAAAACCAAGTGAGAACATTGTTCTCACAATAGAACGACAAAGGTTCTTAATTATGCTTTCATTTTCTCTCAAAACAAAAGAGAGCTGGTTACACAAGGCTCAGAAAAACCTTTTCCAGTTTCTAGAGCTGACATTGTATCTGGGCGTCATAATTTGGAGAGAGAGAGAGAGAGAGAGAGAGATGTAAATGACTGTAATCAGCGTTTCATTGTGCAAATCATATCATTGAATGCGGTGAAGCAAAAAACTGTTAAATAAAAAAAAATTCAAATATTTTTTTTTTATATGAAATTATCTGTAACACGAAAGAACACCTAACCTAACCTTTGACTTCTGTATAGAAGTTTCGAACTCCACTTTCGACTTTAATATCATGAAAACTAAAAAAATATGTGAAGGTTGCAATTTGCCTCCCACATATCTTATAGTTGATTTTTATATCTCCTTCATAGTCCTCTGTTTTCTTATGGAAATAAAACTAAATTTTTATTCTGTGTTCAGGGTTTTTTAAAGCTCTGAGTAATGGACAAAATTTTAATTTAAAGAACTGTAATTATAATGGTTATGGTCGATAAATGCTGGAAGTAATTACAGAAGTGAGCGAGATAGCTACTTTCTTCCACAGAAGCGAGGGAGATAGATACTTTCTTCTACAAAAATGAGGGAGACAGATACTTTCTTCTACAGAAATGAGGGCGATATATACTTTCTCCTACAGAAATGAGGGAGATAGATACCTTCTTCTACATAAATTAGGGAGATAGATACTCTCTTCTACAGAAATGAGGGAGATAGATACTTTCTTCTACAGAAATGAGGGAGATAGATACTTTCTTCTACAGAAATGAGGGATATAGATACTTTCTTCTACAGAAATGAGGGAGATAGATGTATACTTTATTCTGTTCTCTCTATCAAACTAGAAGGAACATATTAGCACGTAGATTTAGTAGATATTACGAAGTTTGATGCAAAAGGATTACATTTCCTCTTTGTCGGACTTTTCAGAAAAAAATAGTTTATTTCGAACTACAAATACATTAGAAAACGTGTGAATAATTTATTATTATTATTATTATTATTATTATTATTATTATTATTATTATTATTATTATTATTATTATTATTATTATTATTATTCTACAAATGAAATACAGAACACATTTTATGTGAATCAAAATAGATTATAAGGGAAAGAAATATTTATTCTTATCATATTTATTGAACTGTCAAAACTGTACCGTGGGATTTCCTGAAGAAAAAATCAGAAAAATATGATTATTTACTCGTAAAATTTATTACCTTATCAAAATTTTTCCAAACCTTTGAAGCTTAACAAAACCTTAAAATGATTTTTCCCTCTTACGAAATATCCTTGTAACATTTTCTTCGGAAAATCAAAATCCACAAAAATTTTAAAAAGTTTGGCTTTTTTTTTTTCGCTTTCGAATGACATCTCTCGATCATATTTCTAATCATCAGAACATTAAAACTATTCGATTAAAATCGAGTCGGTAATACTTGGGAGTGGGGTCCTTGCTAAGGGAAAAAATCAAGGTATATGATATTTCTCAGTTTAGGGGCTGGTGCCATATGCGATTTAGTTGTGACTTCAGTTAATTATGTGAGCATTAAGTTTTAAATTTCACGAATAAAGGCAAATGCATGCACACAAAGGCCAGTGAAAACAGCGGATTGGTGCTAGTTCTTTCGACTTACTGTCCTTTACTTAACAGACTGATAAGAACATAAAAATAAGCTCAGCAACAAAGCTCGTATGATTGACAGATGGGGATTATAAAAGAACAGATGTATATACCTGGAATCCAAAACAGTTGAAAAATTATTTACCCTGCCAAAGCAAGTTAAATATTTATGAGTTTTTTTTCACAAAAGATTAAGCCCAGCAGCATCGGAAGCAGGGAAGGGTCAATTAAAAGATTATACAGGGAGAGAGATGACCACCAAAATAGGTGTGTATGGTATGTGTATATATGTACATTTACCTATACACCTGTATGTAAGATTTTGCATAACATAAGAACTGAAATGTAGAATAAAAAATTTAAAAAAATTTAAAAAAAATCTATAAAGCTTCTAACACGACATAGTTATGCTTCAATTGTTCCTGTTCATATTTTACGACGAATAATAAAACCCTGGTAGATTGCCCGTTTCAAACCCGCTAGGCAAACAGTGTTCCGATATAGGCTGTCTCTATTGCATGTTTTATGATCACGTGATACACCCCCGAATATGTAATGATTCGTGGCTGAATCGCGTCGTGTAAAAATCAGTAGCGGTGCAAATCTTTTATATATATATATGCAGAAGCCAGGTACTATGTCGTACCTCTAAAGTAAATGGGGATACAATCCCACAATGAAGTAAATTCCTCTTGTAGTTAAAAATATATATTACTTGTATAGGATTAAAGCTTTCGACCATCAACTGTGGTCTTGTTCACTAAAGTGTGATATGTCACCTCAAGGAACTGACAAGAAAGAGCACAAGCATTTGAAAAAAAACAACGGTTAGGAAACAAGCTAGTTCAAATTATGATGATCAGGCGGTTGAGCCCTCGTTCTTTCCAGAATTCGTCTTGATCTTCGTGGGGGAATGTTTCTATTGTCAACTGCTTGTTCTATGGTAGTTGGGTGGTTAGTTGGAGAAATGACCTGAGTGGAGTAAACAGGAGAGGAAGCAGCATCGTTATTGGCACATATATTTCTAAAGTTTGAAATTTTCCCTTTCCTACATATCTCCTCACAAATAGCTGTATTTTCTGTAATGCCAGTATTTCCTGCAAAGGTCTCGTTTAATGAAATTAACGCCCTTCTACTACTCGTCTTCCCAAAGTCCGGTCGTTACATGCAAAAACAAAAACTTTGTACCTTTGAAAATTTATAGCGTGGTTTTTTCTCCCATGTATGTTGCGCAATTGCACTGTATGAACTTCCCCTTCTGCAAGCAGCAACGTGTTCTTCCCTTCTCTTATCAATGGAACGTCCGCTTTCTCCCACGTAACATTCATTGCAATCACTACAAGGTATTACATATACTCCTACATTCTCTCTATTACCCGGGTTATTTTTAATGAGTTTCTTCTTGATTGGGGAAATTAATAGGGACAATTTCGAATCTCACATTAAGCACAGTATGGATTTTATGGATCAAATTAAGGAAAAGAATTATATAGGTACTATGTACAGATCTAGATATAGTTTCTTTATTCACAAATGTACCACTGAGTTTCGTGCTCGACAACTTGAAGAAATAGCCTCAGATAATATTTTCAAGCCACCTATTGCACATAGATAAATTTTGTCATTTGATTAACATTTGCGTTGAATCTACAATTTTTGAGTTTAATGGTTCGTTCTATCAACAAAAAATCCGGGGTCTCGATGGTCTCACCTCTCTCCCCTATATTGGCTAACTTATGTATGGAATTTTTCGAAAAGGTTTAAGTTGACACACTACCAGAAAGACAATCAGCCTGAAATTTGGGTTAGGTATGTAGATGATTTTTATTGTTTATAGACACGGCGAGGAAGCCTTTCATAGGTTTTTTAGAGTTGCTTAATGGTTTTTTGCCCTCTATTAAATTTACAGTGGAAAAGGAAATGGAAAATAGGCTTCCCTTTCTAGATATGGTAGTTCATAGAGACACAGTGAGTAGTGACTTAAATTCAGCGTGTATAGGACGAACACCCACACAAACACCTATATCCATTATTTTCTTGTCATATCATGAACCGAAAGTAAGCACAACGTTTTAACCAATTTGTTTTTTTCGAGCATACCGAATATGTGATCCCCAGTTCATTGACGCCGAAATAAATTTCTTGGTAGATAGTTTTACTAAACTGTGTTACCCAAAGTTTTTCATACTACAGTCTCTATCTAAAGCTAGATCGATGTTTTACGCCCCTCATGATATAACTGAAAAGGCAGATTTTAAGGCATCTCTTGCTCTTCCTTATAACAGAGAACTTAATAAATTTTCTAGGCAGCCTTAAAGGAAAAAAGAACGGCTTCAACGTAGTTTTTCAGTACAATAGTACAATCAAGAAGAAACTCATTAAAAATAACCCGGGTAATAGAAGAATGTAGGAGTATATGTAATACCTTGTAGTGATTGCAATGAATGTTACGTGGGAGAAAGCGGACGTTCCATTGATAAGAGAAGGGAAGAACACGTTGCTGCTTGCAGAAGGGGAAGTTCATACAGTGCAATTGCGCAACATACATGGAGAAAAACCACGCTATAAATTTTTAAAGGTACAAAGGTTGTTTTTGCATGTAACGACCGGACTTTGAGACGAGTAGTAGAAGGGCGTTAATTTCATTAAACGAGACCTTTGCAGGAAATACTGGCATTACAGAAAATACAGCTATTTGTGAGGAGATATGTAGGAAAGGGAAAATTTCAACTTTAGAAATATATGTGCCAATAACGATGCTGCTTCCTCTCCTGTTTACTCCACTCAGGTCATTTCTCCAACTAACCACCCAACTACCATAGAACAAGCAGTTGACAATAGAAACATTCCCCACGAAGATCAAGACGAATTCTGGAAAGAACGAGGGCTCAACCGCCTGATCATCATAATTTGAACTAGCTTGTTCCTAACCGTTGTTTTTTCAAATGCTTGTCTCTTTCTTGTCAGTTCCTTGAGGTGACATATCACACTTTAGTGAACAAGACCACAGTTGATGGTCGAAAGCTTTAATCCTATACAAGTAATATATATTTTAAACTACAAGAGGAATTTACTTCATTGTGGATTGTATCCCCATATATATATATATATATATATATATATATATTATATATATATATATATATATATATATATATATATATCGTATGTGCACGAGTTGTAAGCTCCACCCTATGAGATCGTGCTTGCCACAATCACTTACGTTCGAGATCTTTTGAAGCTGGGACGCCCCCAGACATAACCTATTCATTGTGCGCTTTCCATCAATGAAACGCCACAAGTTCTTTTTAATCTCACTAAACTATCAGGAAGGAAATTGTTTTCTTTCATCTTAAACATATATGTGTATGTCTGTCGAATGCATATTTCCCCGTGTGTGTTAAATGAAGAGAGGACTGAGGGATGTGACGAGCAGACTCGAAAAGTCTAAGCAAGATAGAGTTGAATAACCTTGGCATTGCGTCATCGATGTGAAGCGTGGTCTGTTTTTATTGTTTTGTTTCATAAATCCAGTGAAATGCATACGTTGTTTGAAGTTTACTGATACATGATAAGCGGTGCGTGTTGTTGATGTTTTTTGTTTCTTTTTTTTTTTTTTTTTTTTTTTTTTGCAAGATTTTACAGTATTTGTCAGCGGTCATTTTCCTTTACCAACCAACGATGTACATTTCACTAAGGATTACCGAGTTATCCTTTACACAGAGAAATATCTACCTCAAACTACCCAGTCAGTATTACTAGAGCATACAGATAGATGAGCTTCATACGATGGTAGAAATGTCTTAAAAGTATTTGTTAAAGCTTACTAGCTCAACAATTATAATTGTAATTACAATATATATATATATATATATATATATATATATATATAATATATATATATATATATATATATATATTATGTGTATGTATGTATATATATATATATATATATATATATATATATATATATATATATATTAGTAATATGTGTGTGTGTTATTTGCTTATGTATATTTTTGTCACTTATGCCCTTGTAGCTTTTGCATATTCATTAAATGTTATAATTGATAAGTGCTTTGTCACCGGAACGTTAGAACTTATCGAACATTATTCCCCTTGGGTAAAAGTACAATCCTGCAATACAGTGCAGATATGTATACTATATAAACACAGACTCAAGATATTTATCTAAATTCTGATTCACGTCAGAATCAAACCG
>NC_087204.1:16056424-16066424 GCF_015104395.2 Macrobrachium nipponense | reverse complement strand
TCTCTCTCTGTCTGTCTGTCTGTCTGTCTCTCTCTCTCTCTCTCTCTCTCTCTCTCTGCTTTCTACCCAGTCGTACACAATATAGCAGAGGTTAGGACCTTTCCTTCATCACCATACTTCGAAAACATATCAATCATTTTCTTTTCACAAACTTGACTTTTATAAAACGTCTGAACTCCATTGCACGACGCAGTTGGTCTGTTATCACGAAATTTGAGAGGGATTTTGATATAACACTTTATTTTCATAATTGGCTTCAAGCTTAGAATAATGATATTGAAGTTAGACGCTTGGTCGCATGAGAGAAGATGGAAATTATGTTTGAGAATTGTCACTGATATATTGTTGGATTACTACAATTAACAGGTTAATCTAATTCGTACATATTTCCTGAAGAAATATGTACACATCGATATAACTGGCGTCCAAATACTTTTATAGTCCATAAATGTGTGTAATATTAAAAAAATAAGTGAAAAATGAAAATGTAACATCACTGAATGCTACATTGGATGAAAATTATGAATACGTTCCTACAAAGAGTATTTGATGTCATAATCAAAAAACGAAGATGAAATACCAGAGCTTTTCTCGTAGCAGATTAAAGAATAGTATTCTTTATTGTACTTTCAATTTTTTGACCGGAACAAAAGACAAGATATAAAAGGCGCAGTCAGTCTTTTTTAGAAGCTCTATGCAGCAAGCTAATAAAAGAGAGAGAGAGAGAGAGAGAGAGAGAGAGAGAGAGAGAGATTTGGTAAGTACTAGTAAAAATAAGTTCGCCCTCAGATATTGCATTTTTTTTTTTCAATTGCAATTTTACGAGACGTTAGAAGATTTTGTAACCATATGAAAAATATAATTCAACAGCTAAATACTGATATTACATGATGTCAACACTACCTTCCGTATATGTCTTTGCTACTACGTATACTTTCCTCGTTGACTACAAATAATTAGACTGACAACAAGTACTACCAAGCGTCTCTCATGGATCGTTGCTATGTGTTTTTTTTTTTTCTATCACAATTTTTTGGTCAGAAAAATATATCTTATATAAATAAAATCGTCCTGTTCTCCTCGAGAACCCCTTCTTCCCCTCTCATTCTTCTCCTGTCCATTGTTCTCTCACTTACGCGAACTCTTTTGTTTCCCGTAAGCTGAATTTTTTTCTGCGGTATTTTTCCTGAGAAATCCCATCCTCCTCCTCCTCCTCCTCCTCCTCCTCCTCCTCCTCCTCCTCCTCCTCGCCTCCTCTTCTCCCAATTGCGTGATTGCCTTCTGGCTCCGTTGCACAGTAGCAACACGCTACGTATATTATTCCGATTTGCTTGTGGCCCCAAGAACACCAGGACTTTGTTTCATTGTGTCTGGAATACGTCAAGAACGATCTCGCCCTGCGAAAAAAAAATAAAAATATGTGAAAAGTTTTCAAGATAACTAATTCATATTACAGTGTGATGTATTCGATAAAGGAAGAAACGAAAGTTCATGATTGTTCCGATTACCTCCATGTACCAATCTAAAAAAGAACTATGCTTGCTATTCATTAGAGGATTTCACAATTGCAGTTGGAAACCTACGCACACGACCCCATTCAACATAATCACATGCAACCGTCATGGAAACTACTAAGCCCACATTTAACGTAATTACATGCAACCGTCATGGGAACTATTAAGGCCACGTCATGCAAACCAAAATTACGACGATTTCAGTCCCGGTACTTTTTCTCTGAATGATTCTCCATTGACGAAAAGGGGAAATGTTACTCCTTATCAATTAAGTTGGTTCGTGAGGTTCCTTTTCTTGAAATTCGCCTTTACTGTCACAGACAAAAAGTGGATCGCTGTGGAGGACATGGCTATAAATTTCAATTTGGTTGGGATATAAATAAATTCCAAACGTTAATTCGTGATAAAAGATAAGTAAATCGATTGCTTTGCGCAAGAAGAGAAAAATAAATGTATGGGAGCATGATAAATACTTGAGAAATAGTGGTTATAAATGTTCGTTTTTTTAAGTGGCTATGAAAATGTCATTCTATTACATGTACAATAATTACTTTACACTCTACTTTAAAACTTCAATAATTATATGTTATTTTGATTGTTTCACAAAAGGTGTTGAGGACTGAAGCTGGATGATGAAAAACCGAAAGAAAATAAATTACAATCACACTGGAGAACTTACTTTCTCCCTAATGCTTTTTGCAATAAGGAGAAAGTAAGTTCTCTCTCTCTCTCTCTCTCTCTCTCTCTCTCTCTCTCTCTCTCTCTCTCTCTCCACGATTGATTCGACTGTTTTTATCGAATCGCGTTGAGGAGGGGAAACTGAAGAGCGTTGAGGAGGGGAAACTGAAGAAGGTCTGCATAAACAATTTCGAAACGCGACAGTTCAAACATTATCCCGCTGCTGCTGTTGCTCTCTGGGTGTAATGTTTACTGAGAAATGAGAAATATCTCCTTTGACGCAAGGTGAGAGATTAATCAAAGGAGCTAAAGGGGACACAGAAATACATTTTGACGCAGACGTAGTCTCCCTGTTTCTGTTTTTTTTTATTACAGCAAAACTGGTTTGTTGGTATTGTGAAAAGAGCTAATAGGAACAGCAGGCGATATCGGTTCTCAACGAGAGGTCAATGCTTTCAGGGTTATTTCGTCACGTCATCGAACGTTGATTTTGGACAGAACTCGGATGAGTAGACGAAGGAAGAGAAGTGAAGACATGAAGAAAATGAGAAGTGCAGATATGAAAAATGTAAAAATTTATCACCCAGCTCTTTCTTAGTCAGCTCTTGGATTCTCGTTGTGGCCCACAGCCTCTCACACCAAATATCCGGAGATAAATGACGTAATATCATCGCAATTACACTTTGATTAATAATTTTGTATCTCATCAACAATTTGTTTTCCAGGATTAATCAACACACAAAAATGTCCTCGGGCGTTTTGTGATATAAATACGAAGCGGT
Source organism: Macrobrachium nipponense (assembly GCF_015104395.2). Taxonomy (NCBI): domain Eukaryota; kingdom Metazoa; phylum Arthropoda; class Malacostraca; order Decapoda; family Palaemonidae; genus Macrobrachium; species Macrobrachium nipponense. The sequence goes on along the minus strand of NC_087204.1, from coordinate 16,063,450 downwards.
GAAAAGAAAAGGGTATATAATAATACATTTTATAAAATTAATGAAATATATAATGTACAGAGAGAAGTTTATGAAAGCGGGAAATTCTATATCACCGCTTACACATGGTACACTCACACTGACTCAGAGCGACACGCATACTCTCACAAACACACATACACAACTATACATATATGAGTGACTTGATTACGATATAATATATATATATATATATATATATATATATATATATATATATATATATATCTATATACTATCTATCTATCTATCTATCTATATATATATACATATATATATATATATATATATATATATATATATATCATATATATATCGTGCACATTGATAACAACTAATAAGCAGTGAATTAAAATAGTCCGTGATATAGTTTACCCACGAAACTAATTACAACTGTAACGACGAAAGATCTTTTTTGAAATAAAAAAAAAAATACAAGAACATGCAGGCAACAAACACACACACACACACATACATACACACACATATATATAATATATATATATATATATATATATATATATATATATATATATATATATATATATATGTTTGTTGCCTGCCTGTTGTTGTATTTATTTTTTTTTTATTTCAAAAAGATCTTTCGTCGTTACCGTTCTAATTAGTTTCGTGGTAAACTATATCACGGACTATTTTAATTCACTGCTTATTAGTTATTATCAATGTGTACGATTTGGAGCCGGATATTGTGAAGACTAGTTCACTGAGACGGAAATCATAGCGCTTTTAATACCTTTGGAGCGTAGCCTGATATCCGCCTCAATAACATACGTTGAAAAAAAAAATCTTCTAAGCTCTTAGTACCCAATTAGTCCTGTGATAAATGAACCTGTCATGTAGCATACGATTACGTGTTGCCCATAATGATTTGTTTATACAAATCACTACTTTCATTAAATCGAGTACCATTTCATGTTAAATTACGTCCGGTGAAGTGGAGTAAATGAAATAGATTTTTCACAGATTTTAATAATGCAAGTGTTTGCTAGTACCTCAGACGACTCTAACGTACTATCTTCTATATGAATTTAATCATTTAATGACTATACTAAGGAATCGATTCTTATTTTCTTTCAAGAACTAAATCAAGGAGCACACCAAAGCAAGTCATAATACCATGTTTGGAGCTTACGTGAAGAGTTAAAATCTTTGGCAAAAAAACAGTTTCAATTTCAATTATGTGATGCTAAATCATTTGTACGGTAAACCAAGGATATTGCTTTTTTACCTATTTTAAGAAACACCTGACACTGAAACATAGTTTTAAAAACATTTTTTTTTTTATGTTCTTTCATCCGGAAAAAAATCGAAGATGAATCACATGCTGTAGTAGTCAGGGAAATGCTTCAAGGCTTCGCTGAGAATCTTTCAGAGAAAAAAAAAGTACAGGGACTGAAATCGTCGTAATTTTGGTTGCATGACGTGGCCTTAATAGTCCCCATGACGGTTGCATGTAATTATGTTAAATGTGGGATTAGTAGTTTCCATGACGGCGGCATGTGATTATGTTGAATGGGGTCGTGTGCTCAGGTTACCAACTGCAATTGTGAAATGCTCTAATGAATAGCAAGCATAGTTCTTTTTTAGATTGGTACATGGAGGTAATAGGAACAATCGTGAACGTTCGTTTCTTTCTTTATCGAATACATCACACTGTAATATGAATTAGTATTGAGCCAGAGAGGTCCCATACCCGCATCCATCGGTTATCTTGAGAACTTTTCACGTCTTTTTCTTCGCAGGGCGAGATCGTTCTCGACGTATTCCAGACACAATGAAACAAAGTTCTGGAGTTCTTGGAGCCACAAGCAAATCGGAATAATATACATTAGCGTGTTTGAACTGTGCAACGGAGCCAGAGAAGGCAATCACGCAATTGGGGGGGAGGGGAAGAGGAGGAGGAGGAGGAGGAGGAGGAGGAGGTAGGAGGAGGAAGGAGGAGGAGGATGGTGGGATTTCTCAGGAAAAATACCGCAGAAAAAATTTCAGCTTACGGGAAACAAAAAAAGAGTTCGCGTAATTGAGAGAGAACAATGGACAGGAGAAGAATGAGAGGCGAAGAAGGGGTTCTCGAGGAGAACAGGACGATTTCATTTATATAAAATATATTTTTCCGACCAAAAAATTGCTATAAAAAAAGCATAGCAACGATCCATAAGAGAAACTTGGTAGTACTTGTTATCAGTCTAATTATGATATTGCAGTCAACGAGAGTATACTTAGTAGCAAAGACATAAACGCAAGGTAGCGTTGTCATCATGTAATATCAGTATATAGCTGTTAAATAATTTCTTTCATAATGCTACCAAATCTTCTAGGGTCTCGTTGAATTTCAAATGAAAAAAGGTTATGCCATATCTGCTGACGACCCTCTTTTTGCTAGTACTTACCAGATATCTCTCTCTCTCTCTCTCTCTCTCTCTCTCTCTCTCTCTCTCTCTCTCTCCTCTCTCTCTCTTTTATTAGCTAGCTGCATAGAGCTTCTAAAAAACACTGCCTGCGCCTTTTATATCTTGTCTTTTGTTCAGTTCAAAAAATTGAAAGTACAATAAAGAATTCTATTCTTTAATCAGCTACGAGAGAAGCTCGGGCTTTTCATCTTCGTTTTTTTATTATGACATCAAATACTCTTTGTAGGAACGTATTCATAATTTTCATCCAATGTAGAATTCAGTGGTGTTACATTTTCATTTTTCACTGATTTTTTATTTTTATTATTATTACACATATTGATGGACTATAAATGTATCTGGACGCCAGTTATATCGATGCATTGCCTCACTCGCTGTATTTTCCGTTGATTTTCTATGTTGAAACTTTTTCAGGAAATATGTACACACTAGATTAACCTGTTAATTGTAGTAATCCAACAATATATCAGTGACAATTCTCAAACATAATTTCCATCTTCTCTCATGCGACCAAGCGTCTAACTTCAATATCATTATTCTAAGCTTGAAGCCAATTATGAAAATAAAGTGTTATATCAAAATCCCTCTCAAATTTCGTGATATCAGACCAACTCCGTCGTGCAATAGAGTTCAGACGTTTCATAGGAGTCAAGTTTGTGAAAAGAAAATGATTGATATGTTTTCGAAGTATGGTGATGAAGGAAAGATCCTAACCTCTGCTATACTGTGTTCGATTGGGTAGAAAACAGAGAGAGAGAGAGAGAGAGAGAGAGTTGCACGACGTGTAAGTGTGAAAAACTGATTTCTTAATAGAGATTCCTTGTTCGGCAGTTTCAAGAAGAACAAAAAAAGGGGGGGGGGGGGATTCTCCAGAATCAGGGGTATTAATTAGGGCTAAACAAACAAACTGCCATAATATTCTTATACGCATAAAGTTTCAGCTTCCTCTGGAAACGATTAAGAAAATAAATAAAAGAAAGTGTAACTTTTCACCAAGCACCGTTGTGTGGAATTTCTTCACAACAGTCTTTTGAAACAAAAGTCCCGGATCATAAAAAACATCCAAATGACCCTCTTTTTTTTTTACCCACTTACACTTGTTTTATCCAGTGTGGGGTCACTCCAAGCCAATGACTGCAATTAAATGTAATTACCCACTTAGGAATCCCACACCAAGAGAACTTGAGCATCTTGCGTCATCTTTCTTGGGCGCTGAAGCCTCCTGGTGGAGTTTTTTTTTGTTTTTTTCCTGAAGGTTTTCGATGACTCAGGGATATTGAATTTCTATAAGTTTGCCAATATTTTTTTTCTCACCCTTGACTCGATATCTTTGCATCTAAATATAGAGATTCGTTCAATGGAGAGAGAGAGAGAGAGAGAGTGGGGGGGGGGGGGGTATCAAGTGTAATGATTAAAAGACACTTTGTATTAATAAACCGATATTTGTGTCACAATCATGATATGCTCTGTAGAGCAAAAACTGTCGTATATTTTTTCGCTTCAGAATTATAGCAATGATTGTTCTACCTGAATCTGCAAATTAGCCTTCCATCTAGAAAACGTCTGTTGATATAACTAGATAAACACCAATAAGAAAGAATGAGAGAAACGAATAAATGAAGAATTGATGATGCCGGAAAGCAAGACCATCGTTGCAAAAGTTGGGTAATGAAATATAGTTGCCATACTCTTTTATCATATATATATATAATATATATATATATATATATATATATATATATATATATATATATGCAAGCAAGAAAACCGTCGCCCACCAAAGTAGTGAAGTGGAAGAGAGTGGAAACGAAAGGGCGAGCGAGTGATGAAGGAGGGAGAGATGAAAAAATGAATCTTTACAAAGGGTAAGGGAAACTGAAAGGGAAAAAATTTTTAACAAGTTTTCAGTGTTGAAGAAAGCCACCACATCTTCATAAAATTCTTTTGGGATTTTATGTCCATGAAAATACTTTTCCAGACGTTGAATTTCTATAAACTGAATGAAAAAACTGAAAATGTTGATCAGCATCCTTTTGCTTTTATTTTCAATTCATAACTAATGTTGTAGCTACGTATGGTCAAGACTAAGTAGTATACTACTTAAAGTAGTTTAAATCGTAAAAGTTAAATTAAGTTCCTTGTTTTCATATCCCGTTGCAATTTTACTTTTATTATAAGCTAAGTGAGTATAGCGTATCTAAATCTCTTTTGTTATATGAAGAAGTGCCTGTAAATAAATATAGAGAATATGAGACTCTTTTGTTGTGTGGAGAAGTGCTTGTAAATAAATGCATCGTGTTAAATTACACAGGTCTAAGATTTTATTTATGAAAACACCAGCAAAATTATTGGTTATTTTCTTCAGATCCAGTTGATTGTCTAAAAACTGAGAATAATGTACAATAAAAGTGTTGAGAGAAAAACTGCAGTAAAATATAGTCTCAGAAAATTAAGATTAAATATGCGTGATAACTGATAATAAAGTGGTAGAACGTTTGAAGTGATTTTTTAAAATTCACCTTAAAAAGTATTGATAAGAACTACGCGCAGAAATTATGAATATGGTCCCAGGAGAATGAAGTGTAAATGTTCCAGGAAAACAATAAATGGGAACATTTATTCGTGAGAGAAAAAAATTCATGGAAAAGCGTCAGTTCCGTACTTACGGGAAATTGTATATATATTTTGTACCCTTCTCATGTATAGAATGTATATATATAAAATGAAATATTCCCCTAAAGAAATCTCGACCTCGCAGTTTGGCATTTGATGGGTCGTGACATTTCACTCAATTTTATTTTTCGTTGCAAGTGATTTCCTCATCTTAAATGTTCAGCTTTCGCAGAGCACAGAGGAATGTTAATATATATATATATATATATATATATATATATATATATATATATATATATATATATATATATATATATATATATATATATATATATATATGTGTGTGTGTGTGTGTATGAAAGTAAATTACAATATGTATGTATAATTATATGATACCGAAAACAGATGAATGTGCTTAATACGTATTTTTGGATTATCTATTAAATAATATAGCGGTCTAGTAACGGCAGCGTTAGCAGTTGAATCATAGGTACAAAAATAGAAATGCTTCAAAAATCAAATGGAGGAAAGGAAAAAACTGATTTTTCTTTTTTTCGCGTGTGGGGGCGGGGTTTGATTCCCAAGGAAATATCTACAGTCACGCTGAACTAATACCACCAGGTTATTCGTTGTTTTCAATGGCGAACCCCCAAAAAATCGAATTACAAATGACCGACTTGAAAGACCTATAGTCATGTGTCGACTTATCGACGTTTACTTCGGAATTCAAAAAGAATTGAGAGAGAGAGAGAGAGAGAGAAAGAGAGAGAGAGAGAGAGAGAAGGGGGGGGGGGGGGGGGGCGGGGGGGGGGGGGGGTCACAAACAACAACCAAAGTTTGAGAAGAAAAATCTGCCTCCAAGACTCGAGAGGCTTTGATATCCAAATGGTGCAAAAACTCTGACAAATGTTACAGTGAAACAAACAATTTCTTCGTCATTCTGTCCTCTGCCTCATTTTACTTTGCCCTCTGTTTGATTTCATCCACGCACATAAAAAAAGGATGTTCTACAATCGGTTTTTCTAAATTTTGTCTAGAGAAATACAGTTACTAATCGAACTTTGTCAAATAAGTGCTATTTATTTATTTATTTATTTATTTATTTATTTTTAATAAACTCCCCAATTACTGATTCGTCTCCAATGGTTCCTCAGTGCCTTTCTATGTTCGTTTCAAGTCCGGCCCTCTCCTCTCTCTGTCCTGACTGAATAGCACCTAGTTCTGGCTAGCAGCGCTCTCTCTCTCTCTCTCTCTCTCTCTCTCTCTCTCTCTCTCTCTCTCTCTCTCACCTCGAACTTAGTGAATTTATCGCCAAGACTTGCGACAGTCTTCGTAGACCGGAACGAAAGGCGTATTGTCACAACTGAGAGAGAGAGAAAATATCAGGGCAGTTTATTAAGATAAACCTTTAAAGCCTTCACCCGAACACCCGAAATCTCTTGAAAGCATCTGTGGTAAATAAGTATTTACAGCAATCACAACATATTAGCGACTTATGGACAGTGGATAAACCTACCTCGCAGATACAGGTCGCTGGTAAGCCTGTTATCTATTTTAATAATTATATCCTAAAAACACGAATTCACACGATAAATATGGAAAGGTTAGGTTACACCTTTGTTTTGCGTGATGTAACTAAATCACCTTTAATCTCATGCAATGAATCGTGTTTGAAGTTTACAGGGACTGAGCTGTTTCTTATCGGAACATTTCCATTTTAGTTGGGTTTAGTATCGCATAAAGGTTCCAGTGTTTGTTGCAATGCACCAAAATTAATCACAGAAACTTGTTTGACACCACTATTGCAAAAACAATCGCGTGCTTTGTGTTTTCTGTATAAGACTTCAAATTATGATCAGTGTCCATGTTTTTCTATGATATAACAGGTTTTAGAAAAAAACATAGAAAGAGGCGATAAAGCCTTTGGAAATGTGTGTCAGACAGGAGGGAACTTTGAAATATC
>NC_087204.1:16046697-16055924 GCF_015104395.2 Macrobrachium nipponense | reverse complement strand
GCCTAAATTTCATACAATCAAATCAGACCAGCTAAATTGTAGTCTGGCTGTCCTGTGACAAATCAGATTTATGATACATTTTCTTCCAAGGCGATTAGACTCATTATATTCCAATTAAAGCGACGTACCAGTTCGAACATCTGAGAGAGGCAAATTTGGCCTTCCTGTTTTTTTCTGTACGTTTTGATGATTATTTTTTTTCTTTTTTTGAAATAAACTTCCTCGTTTTGTTTAATTTTTTAATAAACATTCTCCATATACGAACAAAATTCTAACAGCGAGTCCTCTGGAAAAATATCAGAGTATTTTATACGTTTCCGATATGACACATAATCCTCTTACATAGTTTGTTTAGTTCAGAGGTCATTTAGTTGAATTATTTTTATTTCCTTTCATTGAAAACAGTACAAATTTTCTTTGAGCAAAAAAAAAAAAAAAACTTTTGGAAACACCTTATTTGCAGTTCCCTCGTGTCATATTGAAACAAGTTACCCTCTATCAAAAACGCAATAGAAGTCTTCATCCACCGCTTGAATATGCGAGTTCATGGGAACCACACCAATCTGCACTGGCATGGATATTGCTGATGTCTATAACTTGATTTTATCAAGTAAGACTTCTTCCACTGACTAGACCAGTCTACGTGAATATTGCTTTTGAAACATATTGATTTCCTGCATTCGGGAATAAACTCCTCCTTCGGGAAACGGACAGAGTACGCCGATATCACGACAGCTAGCTTGTTGCTTGTTACCGGTGAATGGCGTGATGTATATCAGTGAGGTGATAGAGAGAGAGAGAGAAGAGAGAGAGAGAGAGAGGAGAGAGAGATGAGAGAGAGAGAGAGAGAATTTCAGCTATAAGGGCGATAATTGCACGACCAGATAAGTAACTTATTGAAATGCTTTTCATAACCTTCCCTTGAATAAACAGAATAAATGACAGATTAAAGATATCGAATCAGCAATACGTATTGCACTTCGATGACCTTCATATCATTTCATAACTCCGAAATAGGCGATGCCTGAACTGGAATACAAAATGAATGAACTGGAATCATTCCAGCGGGCAGTCAGCGAAGCTTGAGCAATTCCTGACTACAACAGCGTGTAATTCATCTTCGATTTTTTCTGGATGAAAGTATATACAAAAACAAATGTTCTTAAAACTATATTTCAGTGGCAGGTGTTTCTTAAAATAGCTTTTTAAGTTTAAGAGCAAATTAGGCGAATTCTTCCTACGGGCCCGTGCTGGCATAAGGCCAGCTGAATCTCAAACAACAAACACCTTCCGACACTAATCAATATCCTTTGGTTTACCGTTACAATGATTTAGCATCACATAATTGAAATTAAAATTTTTTATTATTGTTTATTTGCCAAAGATTTTTACTCTTAACATAAACTCCAAACATGTTATTATGACTTGCTTTGATGTGCCGCTGTATTTAGTACTTGAAAGAAAATACGACTCGATTCCATAGTATGTTAGAGTCGTCTGAGGTACGAGCAAACACTTGCATTATTAAAATCTGTGAAAAATCTATTTCATTTACTCCACTTCACCGGACGTAATTTGACATGAAATGGTACTCGATTTAATGAAAGTAGTGATTTGTATAAACAAATCATTATGGGCAGCACGTAATCGTATGCTACACGGCAGGTTCATTTATCAACTGGACTAATTGGGTACTAAGAGCTTACAAAGTTATTTATTTTTTTAATGTATGTTATTGAGGTGGATATCAGGCAACGCTCCAAAGGTATTAAAAGCGCTATGATTTCCGTCTCAGTGAACTAGTCTTCACAATATCCGACTCCAAATCGTACACATTGATAACAACTAATAAGCAGTGAATTAAAATTCTGTGAAATAGTTTACCACGAAACTAATTACAACGGTAACGACGAAAGATCTTGAAATATATATATATATATTTCGTTATCAAGTCATTCATATATGTATAGGTGTGTATGTGTGTGTTTGTGAGCGTATGCGTATGGCTCTGAGTCAGTGTGAGTATACTATGTGTAAGTGGTCATATAGAATTTCCCCCTTTCATACACTTCACTCTGTACACAATATATTTCAGTATTATTCATAAACGTATTTATTAAATATACGTTTCTCACCGCTTTGTATTTATATCACAAAACTCCCGAGGACAATTTGGTGTTGATTAATCCTGGAAAACAAATTGTTGATGAGATACAAAATTATTAATCAAAAGTGTAATTGCGATGATATTTCGTCATTTATCTCCGGATATTCATTTGCGAAATCTCAAATAAGGTGACGCGGTTGGGGATCTTATAACAGGAAGAAAATTGGCATCACGGTCAAAAGCAATTTCAAAATGAAACGCATCACTTGCCCTGATGTTTATGACATTTGTAGGGATTTTTTCACGAGGATCTTGCAATTGTCTGATTTTATACCATTATTATCGCAACCATTCTGCTCTGCGATAGAGATGGTAAAGAAATGGGAAATTGTATTTTTCCTCTTCAACACCGAATGACCTCGTAGGTCCAACCGCTTTGGCATAAATTCTATAATCCAACGTCAGCTATACAGTGGTGATCTGCTTTATATAAGTTACGTGTTTGAATACCCAAACTCCACGGGACTCAAACTGGGCATGAGGCAGCGGAAGCATTTGGTGTGAGAGGCTGTGGGCCACAACGAGAACCAAGAGCTGACAGAAAGAGAGCTGGATGATCAATTTTTACATTTTTCATATCCGCACTTCTCATTTTGTCCGTCTTCTATGTATTCACTTCTCCATCGTCTACTCATCCAAGTTCTGTCCAAAATCAACGTTCGATGACGTGACGAAATAACCCACCCTGAAAGCATTGACAATCTCGTTGAGAACCGATATCGCCTGCTGTTCCTATTAGCCATTTTCATAATACCAACAAACTAGTTTTGCTGTAATAAAAAAATAGAAAAGAAAAAAAAGCAGAAACAGGGAAACTACGTCGGCGTCAAAATGTATTTCTGAGTCCCCTTTCCCTCCTTTGATTAATCTCTCACCTTCCGTCAAAGGAGATATTTCTCATTTCTCAGTAAACATTGCGCCCAGAAAACAGCAGCAGCAACGAGAGAATGTTTGAACTGTCGAGTTTCGAAATTGTTTATACAGACCTTCTTCAGTTTCAGTTTCCCCTCCTCAACGTGATTCGATAAAAACAGTCGAATCAATCGTGGAGAGAGAGAGAGAGAGAGAGAGAGAGAGAGAGAACTTACTTTCTCCTTAATGCTTTTTCTCCATTGTGATTGTAATTTATTTTCTTTCGGTTTTTGAGGTTTTTCATCATCCAGCTTCAGTCCACAACATCTTTGGTGAAACAATCATAATGACATATTACTGAATTTATAAAGGAGAGTGCAAAGTAATTATTGTACATGTAATAGAATGACACATTCATAGCCGCTTAAAAACAAAGTACATTTATAACGACTATTTCTTTAAATATTTTTCATGCTCCCTTACATTTATTTTTCTCTGTTCTTACTTTTGAGCTACTTGTTTTTTTACTAATTATTTTCGTAATTTCTTCTTGTGCCAAGTAATCCTTGTCATAATTGATTTCTGGTCTTTGAAAGCAATCGATCTACTTCTTTCTTCATACATTCGTTCATGAATTTAGTTTTCTAATGTAACATTTGAAATATATTTATGTCTTCCATAGTGATCCACTTCCACTTTTTGTCTATGGCAGTAAAGACGAATTTCAAGAAATGGAACCTCACGAACCATCTTAATTGATAAGGAGTAACATTTCCCCTTCTCGTCAATGGAGAATCTTTCAGAGAAAAAGTACCGGGACTGAAATCGTCGTAATTTTGGTTGCATGACGTGGCCTTAATAGTTCCCATGACCGTTGCATGTAATTACGTTAAATGTGGGCTTACTAGTTTCCATGACGGTTGCATGTGATTATGTTGAATGGGGTCGTGTGCGTAGGTTACCAACTGCAATTGTGAAATGATTTAATGAATAGCAAGCATAGTTCTTTTTTAGATTGGTACATGGAGGAAATAGGAACAATCATGAACGTTCGTTTCTTCCTTTATCGAATACACCACACTGTAATATGAAATAGTATTGAGCCAGAGAGGTCCCATACCCACATGCGTCGGTTATCTTGAGAACTTTTCACATCTTTTTCTTCGCAGGGCGATGTCGTTCTTGACGTATTCCAGACACAATGAAACAAAGTCCTGGTGTGTTTGGGGCCACAAGCAAATCGGAATAATATACGTAGCGTGTTTCTACTGTGCAACGGAGCCAGGAGGCAATCACGCAATTGGGAGAAGAGGAGGAGGAGGGGGAGGGTGGAATTTCTCAGGAAAAATACCGCAGAAAAAAATTCAGCTTACGGGAAACAAAAGAGTTCGCGTAAGTGAGAGAACAATGGACAGGAGAAGAATGAGAGGGGAAGAAGGGGTTCTCGAGGAGAACAGGACGATTTTATTTATATAAAATATATTTTTCCGACCAAAAAATTGCTATAAAAAAACGTAGCAACGATCCATGAGAGACACTCAGTAGTAATTGTTGTTAGCCTAATTATGATACTGTAGTCAACGAAAGAAGCATACTTAGTAGCAAAGACATATACGCAAGGTAGCGTTGTCATCATGTAATATCAGTATTTAGCTGTTAAATTATATTTTCATATGGCTACAAAATCTTCTAGCGTCTCGTCGAATTTCAAATGGAAAAATAAAAAGTTATGCAATATCTGATGACGAACTTATTTTTACAAGTACTAAGCAAATATTCTCTCTCTCTCTCGCTCTCTCTCTCTCTCTCCTCTCTCATCTCTCTCTCTCTCTCTCTCTCTCTCTCTCCTCTCTCACACCTACTAGATGTTGTGACACCAGTTTTAATAGACATATTCAATCTTTCTCTCTCTCTCTCTCTCTTATTAGCTTGCTGCATAGAGCTTCTAAAAAAGACTGCCTGCGCCTTTTATATCTTGTCTTTTGTTCCAGTCAAAAAATTGAAAGTACAATAAAGAATTCTATTCTTTAATCCTGCTTCGAGAAAAGCTCGGGTTTTTCATCTTCGTTTTTCTATGATGACATCATAGGAACGTATTCATAATTTTCATCCAATGTAGCATTCAGTGATGTTACATTTTCATTTTCACTGATTTTTTTATTATTACATACATTTATAGACTACAAAAGTATTTGAACGCCAGTTATATCGATGCATTGCCTCACTCGCTGTATTTTCCGTTGAATTTGTATGTTAAAACGTTCTTCAGGAAATATGTACACACTAGATTAACCCATCAATTCTAGTAATCCAACAATTTATCAATGACAATTCTCAAACTTAATTTCCACCTTCTCTCATGAGACAGACCAAGCGTCTAACTTCAATTTCATTGTTCTAAGCTCGAATCCATTATATGAAAATAAAGTTATATCAAAATCCCTCTCAAATTTTGTGTTAACAGACCAACTGCGTCGTGCAATAGAGTTTAGACGTTAGATAAGAGTCAAGTTTGTGAAAAGAAAATGATTGACATGTTTTCGATGTATGGTGATGATGGAAAGGTCCTAACCTCAGCTATATTGTGTTCGACTGGGTAGAAAAATGCGAAGAGAGAGAGAAGAGAGGAGCGAGAGGAGAGAGAGAGAGAGAGAGAGAGAGGAACGACTTGAAAGTTTGAAAAACTGATTTCTTAAGAAATAAATAAAAGAAAGTGTAACTTTTCACCAAGCACTGTTGTGAAGAATTTCTTCACAACAGAGTCTTTTGATACAAAAGTCCCGGATCATAAAAAACACCCAAATGACTCTCATTTTTTTCTACCCACTTACACTTTTTTTATCCAGTGTGGGGTCACTCCAAGCCAATGACTGCAATTAAATGTAATTACCCACTTAGGAATCCCACACCAAGAGAACTTGAGCATCTTGCGTCATCTTTTTAAGGGCGCTGAAGTCTCCTGGTGGAGTTTTTTTATTTTTCCCCCTTTTACCCCTGAAGGTTTTCGATGACTTAGGGATATTAAATTTCTATAAGTTTGCCAATATTTTTTTTCGCATCTAAATATAGAGATTCGTTCAATGGAGAGAGAGAGAGAGAGAGAGAGAGAGAGAGAGAGAGAGAGAGAGAGAGAGAGAGAGATCAAGTCTTCATCATAAAGACGCTTTGTATTAATAAAGCGATATTTGTGTCACAATCATGATACCCTGTATACAGCAAAAACTGTCGTATATGCTTTCGCTTCAGAATTATAACGATGATTGTTGTACCTGAATTTGCAAATTAGCCTTCCGTCTGCAAAACGTCTGTTGATATAACTAGATTACACCAATAAAGAAGGAATGAGAGAAATGAATAAATGAAGAATTGATGAATACCTAATTGAATTATAATGTAAAATAATTCAGCCAGCTGATGCCGGAAAGAGTTGAGTAATGATAATTATAGTTGCCATACTCTAAAAAAAAAAGTATGCAAGCAAGAAAACCTTCGCCCAACAAAAGAAGCAGTGAAGTGGAAGAGAGTGGAAAGGAAAGGGCGTGCGAGTGAAGTAGGAGGGAGAGATGAAAAAATGAATCTTTACAAAGGGTGAGGGAAACTGAAAGAAACAAAAATTCAAGTTTTCAATGTTGAAGAAAGCCACCACATCTTCATAAATTCTTTGGATTTTATGTCTACGAAAACAAACTTACCAGAACGTTGAATTTCTATAAATTGAATGAAAAAAATGAAAATTTTCATCAGCATCCTTTTCCTTTTATTTTCAATTCGTGATTAATCGTGTAGATACTTATGGTCAAGACTAAGTTTAAGATGACATCATCTAGTAATTCTGCCTCGAGGATTCTAGTTTATTAGTAGTTTGTATCGTGAACGTTAAATTAAATTCCTTATTTTCATATCCCGTTACAATTTTACTTTATTATAAGCTAAGTGAGTATAGTGTATCTAAGGCGCTTTTGTTATATGAAGAAGTTTTTGTAAATAAATGCATCATGTTATTTTACACAGGTCTAAGATTTTATTTATGAAAACACCAGCAAAAATATTGGTTATTTTCTTCAAATCCCATTGATTGTCTAAAAAGTGAGAATAATGTACAATAAGTGTTGAGAGGCTGCAGAAAAATATAGTCTCAGAAAATTAAGATTAAATATGCGTGATAACTGATAATAAAATGGTAAAACGTTTGAAGTAATTTTTTAAAATGCACCTTAAAAAGTATTAATAACAAATACGCGCAGAAATTATGAATATGTTCCCAGGAGAATGAAGTGTAAATGTACTAGGAAAACAGTAACTAGGAACATTTACTTGTGAGAAAAAAACAACATTCACGGCAAAAGCGTTCAGTCCCGTACTTACGGTTTGAAAATTGTATATGAATATATATTTTTTCCCCTTCTCATGTATAGAATGTATATATATATATATATATATATAGTATATATATATATATCTATATATATATATATATAATTATATAATATTCCCCTAAAGAAATCTCGACTTCGCAGTTTGGCATTTGATGGGTCGTGACATTTCACTCAATTTTATTTTTCGTTGCAAAGTTATTTCCTCATCTAAAATGTTCAGCTTTCGCAGAGCACAGAGGAACGTATATATATATATATTATATATATATATATATATATATATATATATATATATATATATATATATATATATGTGTGTGTGTGTGTGTGTGTGTGTGTGTGTGTAAAAGTAAATTACAATATGTATGTATAATTATATGATACCGAAAACAGACCATCCTGCTTAATACGTATTTTTGCATTATCTATTAAATGATAGAGCGGTTTAGTAACGGCAGTGTTAGCAGTTGAATCTTAGGTACAAAAATAAGAATGCTTCAAAGATCAAATGGAGGAAAGGAAAGAACTGTTTTTTCGGGGGCCGGGGTGGGGAATAATTTCTTCCAAAATCTATAAAATTTTGAAAATTTCCCAAGGAAATATCTACAGTTACGCTAAACTAATATCACCAAGTTATTAGTTGTTTTCAATGGCGAACCCCAAAAAAATCGAATCTTGAGAGAGAGAGAGAGAGAGAAGAAGAGAGAGAGTAGAGAGAGAGGAGAGAGA
This sequence comes from Macrobrachium nipponense, assembly GCF_015104395.2. Lineage (NCBI taxonomy): Eukaryota > Metazoa > Arthropoda > Malacostraca > Decapoda > Palaemonidae > Macrobrachium > Macrobrachium nipponense. The sequence continues at coordinate 16,047,800 of NC_087204.1, read as the reverse complement.
GGACTACAAACTCAACCAAGTTCGCGAGGAAAAAATCTACCTTCAAGACTCGAGAGGCTGTGATATCTAAGTGGTGCAAAAAAAAAAAAAAAAAAAAAAAAAAAAAAAAAAAAAAAAAAAAAAAAAAATTACGAATGTTACAGTTAAACGAACAATTTCTTCATCATTCTGTCCTCTGTCTCATTTTACTTTGCTTTCTGTTTGATTTCATCCACGCACATAAAAAAAGGATGTTCTACGATCGGTTTTTCTAAATTTTCTCGAGAGAATTATAGTTACTAATCGAACTTTGTCAAATAATAGCTATTTATTTATTTATTCTTAATAAACTCCCCAATTACTGATTCGTCTCCAATGGTTCCTCAGTGCCTTTCTATGTTCGTTTCAAGTCCGGCCCTCTCCTCTCTATCCTGACTGGCAGCTCTCTCTCTCTCTCTCTCTCTCTCTCTCTCTCTCTCTCTCTCTCTCTCTCTCTCTGTCCTCGAACTTAGTGAATTTATCGCCAAGACTTGCGACAGTCTCCGAAGTCTGGTACGAAAGGCGTATTGTCACTACTGAGAAAGAGAAAGTATCAGAGCATTTTATTAAGTTAAACCCTTCCTTCACCCGAACACCCGAAATCCCCTGAAAGCATCTGTGGTAAATAACTATTTACAGCAATCACAACATATTAGCGACTTATGGACAGTGGATAAACCCAACTCGCATATACAGGTCGCTGGTAAGCCTGTTATTTATTTTAATAATTATATCCTAAAAACACGAATTCACACGATAAATATGGAAAGGTTAGGTTACACCTTTGTTTTGCGTGATGTAACAAAATCGCCTTTAATCTGATGCAATGCATCGTGTTTGAAGTTTACAGGGACTAATCTGTTTCTTATCGAAATATTTCCTTTTTAGTTGGGTTTAGTATCGCATAAAGGTTCCAGTGTTTGTTGCAATGCACCAAAATTAATCATAGAAACTTGTTTGACACCATTATTGCAAAAAAATAATAATAATCGCGTGCTTTGGGGGGTTTTTCTGTATTAGACTTCAAATTGTTTGATTCCATTATCGAAAAAACAATCGCGTGCTTTGTGTTTTCTGTATAAGAC
>NC_087204.1:16037287-16038697 GCF_015104395.2 Macrobrachium nipponense | reverse complement strand
GTTTTACCTGCAGAAAAGGAGTGTTAATTTTTTACGGGTGTCCCCCGTTCACATCTCAAATAAATGATCATCCTACGTATCACTCAGGAGAGGTCGAACTCTCAAGAGAGACTGTGAGTGTCCAGCCCTGTGATTGGCTTATCAATAGCCAATCAGGAGTGTCGTAAGGAATGGCGATGAGTATGAGACACACGGGTGATGTGAATCTATTATAGTAACAGGATAATCATGGCATCAGGTTAGTTCTTCTAATACATGGAATCTTTAAGGGTAGGCTCCACTTTGGGGGGTGCCGATCGTAAAAAATATTTGCCAAAAATACACTAATCAAGACAGGCTAATGAAATTTTCAGGCATTATTAGCACTATAATAATGCATATTCCCTGTGAGTTTATCATCCTACAGGGAATAATAATGATTTTGTGAAAAAAAATGTTGAAAACGGAAATTTTTTTTGGCGGCCCCTCGTACTGAAGGTTATTTGGTGATTTGGTGAGAAACTACAGTCTTGAATAGAAATTCGGTCTGACAAAATGTTGGTATATCCACCTGGAACATGCACAAAAAAAAATTATCAAAATAGAACAGTAAATAAGCACGTAATAACAAAAAAAAGAGCAACAACTTCGTAAGTTCAGCGAAAGCCTGCCGAAAAATCAGACTATAGCTAGGAAGAAATATTCAGGAAAAATTCAAATCTCGATTTAGGGACAAAACCTTTTGAGAGTTTGTAGTTATTATGTCACTTGATAGCCTAAAACATCTAAAAATTATATTATTTAGGACAATCAAAGAAAACCCAGACCGAATTTCTATTCAAGACTGTAGTTTCTCGCCAATCACCAAATAACCTTCAGTACGAGGGGCCGGAAATTTCCGTTTTTTCACATTTATTTTCATAAAATCATTAATTTTCCCTGTAGGATGATAAAACTCACAGGGAATATGCATTATTATAGTGCTAATAATGCCTGAAAATTTCATTAGCCTGTCTTGATTAGTGTATTTTTGGCAAATATTTTTTTCGATCGGCACCCCCCAAAGTGGAGCCTATTAAGTAAACATGTGAATATTGTTTCTTTGTGGCGAAATGATTTAACGACCGGCATCCACTAGGTGGAATCAGGCAGCATTTGAAATGTCAGGTTTGGACTCTACACTGAACGGAACGAATTAGAAAATACGCAAAACTTTATATATATATATAGTATCATATCCAGCGTTTTATTTCAGTTTTGAAAATGTTTTCTGCAGCGTTTTTCAATTTTCATTTCAATTGAATTCTGTTTTTTCTTTCCGTTTTTTCTTTTTAAATGCGATTTTCATCGGTTATTCATTTATTCAGAGGCAGAATAAATTTTTCTGCTGACGGGGAATTTTCAGAGAGTTTTTCCTGCACATCCAATTCA
>NC_087204.1:16019787-16032287 GCF_015104395.2 Macrobrachium nipponense | reverse complement strand
GCTTACCATTAATCTCTCAAAGGGATATTTTTTTTTTTATTTATTTATTTATGACGCATTCACTGGTTCTAAAGTCCGATTCTCGTCAGTATTCGGGACGTGACACAGAATTCGTCTTTCCCATCTCGACCCCCCATATTTCTAAATGACATTAATTATTATTCAAGAATGATTGTTTGTGAGGGTGCAAGACACACACATACACACGCACACCACACCGGGAGAGATATATTTTTCCAAATATTATTTACGAGACAAATTCATTTAACTTCTAAAGTAATTGTAATGATTGCAAATGATTCATTTATTTCTAAAATAATTGTAATAAGTGCAACTGAAATAAAAATCATTTGAAATACATAACTTCTGTTTGGCTGTTTCAATTTCCCGTGTGTCTCAGTCCCAGTTTTTCTGTCTGTTCATCTTATAATCGTACACTTATAAATATGAAACATTTTCTTTAAAACAAAATATCGGATATTCTCTTCATGCTTCGTGTGATCCAGTTATCTGTAACCAACTCTCTGTGTGAGGAAAATGAACGATATTCTTCCGTGCATTTTCTCAAGTAATATGTGTCTGGAGAGGCAGCTCTGGAAAAATACATATTATATACTGCTGTCACTTTAAAACTCAAAGAATTTAAACTGGTCGAGCGAATTATTCTCTCAATATTTATTATATACATTGCATTTGCAGATCAACAGTGGGAGGAAGCTCTCGTACCACTGTTTTCGAGTAACAAATGCCTTATAATTGGTTACTTTAAAAACAATTTTGTTTTTGTTTTAATCAACAGAGCTATTCTAAAGAAGACGACGCGGGAATTAAAGGTGGCAATACCTTGCAATGACGTAAATTTTATGATTAATCAAATGCAACAAATATATCGGTTTATGCTTTGCCCATAAATGTTTTATATTTTTCATCAGAAAAATATAAAGCAATTTGGTTCCAACTTCTTCTATGACCTTTGTGGGTCAATTCGTACCGCCCTGGCTTTTCATTGGAGATAATGCATTCGATTCTGACGTGAATCAGAATTAGATATATCTTGAGTCTGTATGTATATTATATATATATATATATATATATATATATATATATATATATATATATATATAATATATATATAGATATGTATATATATATATATATATATATATATATATATATATATATATATATATATATATATATATATATATATATATGATATGTATAATATATATATATATATATATATATATATATATATATATTATATAATATATCATATCTATATATATATATATATATATATATATATATATATATATATATATATATATATACTATATATATACATATGTGCACTGATTGCAGGATAGACTTTTACCCAAGGGGAACTATGTTCCATAAGTTCTATGTGCCGTGACGAAGCATTTATCAGTTATAATATTGCATGAATATGCAAAAAGCTACAAGGCATAGGTAACAAAAATATACATAAGGCAAAATAATACACATATATTACATAATATATGTATATATATATTATATATATATATATATATATATATATATATATATATATATATATATATATATATATATATATATATATATCATATATATATATATATATATATATATATATATATATATATATATATATATATATATATATATATATATATATATATATATATATATATATATATATATATATATATATATATATAAGTCATATCACTTTTCCGTGATTCATATACATATATCATGATACAATGTCCTTTATATTTAATTCGCTCTACCTCGGAATTAATATATTTTCATATATGCTTAACCGAAGGGGAATTTTTCCTCGATAATAGACTTGCCTGGATCGGGGCGCAAACCCAGGATCCTTTCAAATCCAGGAACGTCAGTGAAGCTTTTACCTACTACACTAGTGTAGTAGGTAAAAGCTTCTCTGACGTTCCTGGATTTGAAAGGATCCTGGGTTCGCGCCCCGATCCAGGCAAGTCTATTATCGAGAAAAAATTCCCCTTCGGTAAGCATATATGAAAATATATTAATTCCGAGGTAGAGCGAATTAAATATTAAAGGACATTGTAGCTATATATATATATATATATATATATATATATATATATATATATATATATATATATATATATATATATATGAGAGCCTGCTTGCCTCATATATATATATATGTATATATATATATATATATATATATATATATATATATATATATATATATATATATATATATATATATATATATGAGAGCCTGCTTGCCTCATTCAACGTGCATGATATGAAGCTGCAACTCCCTTAGACATACGTGTTTCATTGTGCGCTTTCCATCAATCAGACGCCACAAGTTCGTCTTAATCTCACTGAACCATCAGGAAGGAAATTGTTTTCTTTCATCTTAAACATATGTTTATATAACAGTCGAATGCATATTTCCCCGTGTATAAATGGAGAGAGGACTGAGGGATGTAATGAGAAGACTCGAAATGTCTAAGCCAGACAGAGTTAAATAACCTTGGCATTGCGTCATCGATGTGAAGCGTGGTCTGTTTATATTGTTTTATTTCATAAATCCGGTGAAATACATACGTTGTTTGAAGTTTACTGATACATGATAAGTAGTGCGTGTTGTTTGATGTTTTTATTTTTATTTTTTTTATTTTTTTTTTTATTTTTTTTTTTATTTTACAGTATTTGTCAGAGGTCATTTTCCTTTACCAACCAACGATGTACATTTCAACTAAGGATTACTGAGTTGTTCTTTACACAGAGAAATATCTACCTCAAACTACCCGTCAGTATTATTAGAGTATACAGATAGGTAAGCTTCATACGATGGTAGAAATATCTAAATTGTGTTTAAAACTTACTAGACTTCAACAATTATTAATTAATTAAATCACAATATATAAATATTATATATATATTATTATAATATATATAATTATATATAATATATATATTATATATATATATCTATAAATATATATTATATTTATATATATATATTATAGCTACAATGTCCTTTTAATATTTTAATTTCGCTCTACTCGGAATTAATATATTTTCATATATGCTTAACCGAAGGGGAATTTTTCTCGATAATAGACTGCCTGGATCGGGGCGCGAACCCAGGATCCTTTCAAATCCAGGAACGTCAGAGAAGCTTTTACCTACTACACTAGTGTAGTAGGTGAAAGCTTCACTGACGTTCCTGGATTTGAAAGGATCCTGGTTTGCGCCCCGATCCAGGCAAGTCTATTATCGAGAAAAATTCCCCTTCGGTTAAGCATATATGAAAATATATTAATTCCGAGGTAGAGCGAATTAAATATTAAAGGACATTGTATCATGATATATGTATATGAATCACGGAAAAGTGATATGACTTATATATATATATATATATATATATATATATATATATATATATATATATATATATATATATATATATATATATATATATATATATATATATACATATATTATGTAATATATGTGTATTATTTGCTTATGTATATTTTTGTTACCTATGCCCTTGTAGCTTTTTGCATATTCATTAAATATTATAACTGATAAATGCTTCGTCACCGGCACATAGAACTTATGGAACATGATTCCCCTTGGGTAAAAGTCAATCCTGCAATACAGTGCACAATATGTATATATATATAGTAATATATATAAATATATATATATATATATATTATATATATATATAATATATGGATTATATATATATATATAGATAGATGATATGTATATATATAATATTCTATATATATATATATATATAAACATACATACTCAAGATATATATCTAAATTCTGATTCACGTCAGAATCGAACCGCTTTATCTCCAATGAAAAGCCAGGGCGGTACGAATTGACCCACAAAGGTCATAGAAGAAGTTGGAACCAAATTGCTTTATATTTTTCTGATGAAAAATATAAAACATTTATGGGCAAAGCATAAACCGATATATTGTTGCATTTGATTAATAAAATTTGACGTCATTGCAAGGTATTGCCACCTTTAATTCCCGCGTCGTCTTCTTAGAATAGCTCTGTTGATTAAAACAAAAACAAAATTGTTTTTAAAGTTACCAATCATAAGGCATTTGTTACTCGAAAACAGCGGTACGAGAGCTTCCTCCCACTGTTGATCTGCAAATGCAATGTATATAATAAATATTGAGAGAATAATTCGCTCGACCAGTTTAAATTCTTTGAGTTTTAAAGTGACAGCAGTATATAATATGTATTTTTCCAGAGCTGCCTCTCCAGACACATATTACTTGAGAAAATGCACGGAAGAATATCGTTCATTTTCCTCACACAGAGAGTTGGTTACAGATAACTGGATCACACGAAGCATGAAGAGAATATCCGATATTTGTTTAAAGAAAATGTTTCATATTTATAAGTGTACGATTATAAGATGAACAGACAGAAAAACTGTGACTGAGACACACGGGAAATTGAAACAGCCAAACAGAAGTTATGTATTTCAAATGATTTTTATTTCAGTTGCACTTATTACAATTATTTTAGAAATAAATGAATCATTTGCAATCATTACAATTACTTTAGAAGTTAAATGAATTTGTCTCGTAAATAATATTTGGAAAAATATATCTCTCCCGGTGTGGTGTGCGTGTGTATGTGTGTGTCTTGCACCCTCACAAACAATCATTCTTGAATAATAATTAATGTCACTTTGAAACAGGAGGGTCGAGATGGGAAAGACGAATTCTGTGTCACGTCCCGAATACTGACGAGAATCGGACTTTAGAACCAGTGAATGCGTCATAAATAAAAAAAAAAAAAATAAAAAAATATCCCTTTGAGAGATTAATGGTAAGCGGTTTGTTTCCCCGGTACATTTGCTTATCAAATAATATCTCTCTCTCTCTATCTCTCTCTCTCTCTCTCTCTCTCTCTCTCTCTCTCTGAATGAATTAAGGCATTCTTCGGATTGTATAAAGAATCGTTTAATAGCATTATACTCAGTTTAATGAGTTTTGACAAACTTTAACATGAATGTACCGCCTCACTTCTACAGTAATACTTTAGACAGACTGCACAATGGTTCTAAGTTATTGATTATTTCTATTGTTATCAAATGATGTGTCATTTTGATTGCTTGAATCCATTCAGCCAGAATTTAGATGATGTTTGTTACGTTAATAAAAGTTCGGTATAAAACGGTTACCCCCAATCGATCAGTTGATACAACTACTCTCTCATTCATGGCCCGTAGAGTGGGTAGGGCCGTCGGTGTTCCTCATGCGGTGCACTGTAGGCATTACTTGAGGTTCTTTGCAGCTAGCTGCAACCCCTTTCGTTCCTTTTATCGTACCACCTTTCATATTCTCTTCCGTCCATCTAACTTTCCACCCTCTCCTAATACTTGATTCATAATGCAACTGCTTTGAGGTTTTCCTCCTGTTACACCTTTCAAACCCTTGACTGTAAGTTTCCATTTCAGCGCATGAATGACTCCATAGGTCGCAGTGCTTGTCCTTTGGCATAAATTCTATATTCAGCTCAACTCTCTCATTCGTGTGAATATCAAATATACTTGTATAAGGATTATCTGGGCCTTATAAGACGGAGAATTATTAGCATGTTACGAAACGTACGAGGATTCTCGCTCAAGAGTAGCATGACATTCGTGTGCTATATTAGCTCATCCAATTTGCTGTGACTGCTGCCGTGTCTGTTGAGGTTCATGACGGCGTTTATGATACCGATCGTCCCCTCTGTCATCGCCATCATCGACCAGATTAATCTCGAAAATGGAGGGAATATAATTTTCTTGGGATTTACGTCCACCGTGATATTGCCGTCTCGATGAGACGCCCATTTATCTTTTTGGGGGGTCGCATGTGGCAGATATTCTTCTGTCGACTTTCTGTCTCTCGGGGACGAGGATGTGTTTGTGTGTGTGTGTCACCGTATCTTTGTTTGTATGGTGCTTTTACGTTGCATGGAACCAGTGGTTATTCAGCAACGGGACCAACGGCTTTACGTGACTTCCGAACCACGTCGATTGTGAACTTCTATCACCAGAAATACACATCTCTCACTCCTCAATGGAATGGCCGAGAATCGAACCGACGACCACCGAGGTGGGACGCTAATACCATACCAACCATGCCGCTCAGGCGCTTCGTCTGGTTTCGAAAAGGGTGTGGCGTAGTCTAATATCCATCGCAATGAAGCGGTGATGAATGCCGTTGGTTGAAACAAAATGATGACACCTCATCCACGAAGAGATGTTGCGATATCACGACCCATCGTGTCTTTTAGATATTTAAGGCGGCTTTTTTGCAATGCGTGGAAGGTGTTTTAAGCATCGTTAAACTAATCAGATACATAATAGATAAATGAAAATAAAGTGTATCTGAGATACACTTTATTTTCACATTATCAGTCGCAACCACTCAGGTATTGACGCTGCTCGGTGACGTTCATAACAATCATTGCAGCGTGGCTTAGGCATTTAAGACTATATCTATTGGCAACAATATAATATTCACATACAAAAGTAGAGGTAAAATACGTAAGGAGGGATGGGAGATGAGTCAATATTACTATGATGTATCGATTTCACAGATTAGGTTCCTCTGTCTTCTATAGGACAGAATAATTAAGAATTTGCAGTACCATATACAGAAAACCAACGTTCTCACTTTCATATATTCACTACTTTAGCTATCACGACATTACTATCAAGATAGGTGTAGCAAGCAACCTATTCTTAAGAGCCTTACGAATTTGTTCCCCAGATTTCCTGGAAAAAGAATTTGAACTAATTCGCAAGCAACTTTCGTCTTTAAAGTATCCTGACCATATAATTGAGAAAGCAATCAAAAAAGCAAAAGTAATTTTCTACCGACCCCCTAAAGACCAGACCAGAGACACACCCAACAATAAAATAAAAACTCCTCACCTGGAGACGATTAAGAGAGTAACCCACACCTTGGGAAATCCAACCCTTTTGCATTTACCTACCCAACACTTTAGCCAATCCCTGATTAACGTCCAACAAAAGACATCTCCCAAAGACTCTGGGGTCTATGAGATCCCATGCCAGGACTGTGACCAATCTTACATCGGATTTACAGGTAAATCACTTCCCCAGAGATTAATACAACACAAACTGTCAGTTAGGTATGGACAAGAGAACTCGGCTATTTTCAACCATATAAATGAACATAACCATAGAATAAACTGGAATTGTCAAACGTGTAATTTTATAGCAGCAACTGCCGGTACAAGAGTCAAATGATGGAATCGGCCTTAATAAAGAGAAGCAGGTAATGAACATCTCAAAAGGCGCGTGGATTTCAGATGTCGTCGACGAAGTTTTCATTCAACCAACGCTTATGAAGATTAAAGGAAGATTATCAGCGGGGGTGACTAAATTGGCTTACTTGTGGACGGATCTCTTAGTATAAATACCACCTCTTCTGTTAACTTTTCTCATTCATATACCTGAAGAGAGAGACAGCAGTCTCTGAAATATAGTACATTTCTCTCTACATTTTGGTGTTTTTATGGGCTCCTTTTATTAGATATATATATATATATATATATATTATATATATATATATATAATATATATATATTTATACATATGTGTGTGTTTGTGTAAAGAGAGAGGGACGAGCAAACTAATTTTATTCTTCGAGAAATGTCCTGTATTAACACCTGCAACAAATAGACAAATTCCTATGGCTTTCCAAGAAATATGAACAATTTGCTCCGTATTAACGATTTAGCCGAGCATACGTACATGTGAGTTTTTCAGAAATTTTATTTGCTAACGAGAACCACGGCTGGCTCTTGGCATTAAACAAAATTACGGCAGTTTTCTCATGGAAATTGAAGACGGGCGCTTCTCCACCAAATAAGGTCCCCTCTCTCTCTCTCTCTCTCTCTCTCTCTCTCTCTCTCTCTCTCTCTCTCTCAAACACTAGAAAGACGCCTTTATCAAAAACGTAATGGAAAATGGAAAGGTTTTTGGATTTCGCTCTTCCTGGAAAACCTTTGCCCATGATTCAAACAGCAATTCCAAAACAGATTCCAACAACTGAATATTTTCTGACGAAGGACACAGAACCCCCTATGCATTTTGATGTTAAGGAGACTAAAAGCTTTATATACATATATATATATATATATATATATATATATATATAATATATATGTGTGTGTATATATATATATATATATATATATATATATATATATATATATATATATATATATATATGTAATGCATTATATTATATTTCAGACTAAAATCTGCGACTCAGCTGTTAATTGAAGAGTGCTAAGGCATTACTGCAGCAAACCTGGATTATTGTAATATAAAATCATTTTCATAATTTGTTGAATTTTAATTCGTCAGCTTCATATGCAAATGACAATACGATACACTTCGTCCATGATAAAAGAAATGTATAGGGAAATTTTATATTTCTTCAATCTATATAAAACTATATTCCATATTATGATATTTATTACTTTTTTAAAGCCATAATTTTCTTTGCTCGAATGCTTTTTGAATAAACAATAACCTAAATCACAAAGGGGGTCTTTTTGAAAAAAATTATTTAACCTCCAGTTTACTTAGGACGCCTGCAAAATTTTCCCCCTTGCATAAGTTGTAAACATTATATTCCTAACTTAATGTGATTTAAAACGTGCTAAAATCTATGGTCAAATAGATCCTTGTTTCACCAACGAAAATAAAATAAATACGCTATATTTTATTAGAAAATGTTTTTGTGTACTGTTTAACATGGACATTATTTATTTTTAACATTTTCCTTCTGATAAATTATTCATAAATATCATTTCCTAAAATTCCTGTATCTTTAACTCAACGCAAAACACCTTCTTCAGACCTTTTTAGGCTATTCCATAGACTTTTCTACCCTCTCCCCCAACAAGAACAACAACAACAATTAAGTACTTTGTAGGCTTACTTCCAGAGTAAACGAAAAAACAGTGCAGATTGTGTATTTCAGATCCGAATCCTGTAAAGTAAGCAAGACGAGTGGCTAAATGGAAAGTAACTCTTCAGAGACACGGAATGCTGCAACGGTCATTCTTAATATATTGTCTGCATTTCATTTTTCATTTTCACGCATCATAGCAGCAACACACTTTTCGTTCTGTGTTGATGAGGCTGTTTTAGAAAATAATGTTCCAGTCGTAACGGCAGAGCGAGCTCAGTGATACGTTATAAAGAACTTATGGCATAACAGCGACGGTCGAGAATATTATTCTTCCCAACCAAAATCAGAGGCAAGGTAAAGAATTATTGAAGGCCTGAACTCACTTATTTAGAATTACCGAAGATCTGAATACATTCATTTAGAGTTACTGAAGGTTTGAACTCGAATTTGTTTCAGTTTTATACATTTTTCTTCAAAATTCAGAAATTGGGTGGCTGTTCTCCTTGTCATCACGTTTCTGTTGACATCCACAATCCTACAGTAAATCTCTACTAATGAAATAAACGTCCCAGGATGAGTTTTTCCCGTTGTATTGCGACGTGAAAATATAAAAGTCTCGTTCCCAAGGAAGTCGTATCCCGTCACGAACGTCAGCTCGAATGTACCTCCTCGATTTCTTCTGTTAATTCTTTTAGTCAGGAGATCAAATTATTTAAATAAGTTTTCACTTAATTCACATAAGTTGTAGTCAACCAATTTGCCGTCTCTTTCACTCCATTACACCTATATATTCTAGCGATTCAATCAATTATTTACGTTTTATTTTTTTATTTATTTTTTGTTTGCCAGTTTTCGCATTTTCTTACTATAGAAAAAAATTTGCATATATGTAGGCAGCTTGATGCGATCGACTATGTAAAGAGTAATAGCAGTCCATAACGCCTCTTTCAATTGAAATAAAATTAAGTTAAAGAATTGGCGAATATGTAAAGCACAAGGCGTGATCCAACCTCCAGCTTAATCGAGGCGCGTGTTAAAATCTACGGTCAAATAGAGCGTTGTTTCACCAACGATGATAGTTCTGTGCTGTTTCACATGCATATTGTTTACTGTTTACATTTTCATTCTAATGGATATATCGTAAATATCCTATTCTTTTTCAGATCTTTTTAGGCTCTTCCATAGGCCTTTCGACTGAATTTCCCTTACTTAGCAGACTGATAGGAACATAAAAATAAGTTTACAAAGATTTACAGATGGGGATTATAAAAGAACCTCGGAATCCAACACAGATGAAAATTATTTACCCTTGCCAAAGCAAGGGTAAATATTTAAGAGGATTTTTTCACAAAAGATTGAGCCCAGCAGCTCGGAAGCCACTAAAATAGAAGTGTATGTATATATGTATGTATATTTACCTATATATCTCTATGTATAAACATACAAAAAACACTAATCTACGAGAACGAATGATTTTACATGACATAAGAACTGAAATGTAGAATAGAAAAAATAGTTCTATAAAGCTTCTATCATACGACATAATTATGCATCAATTGTTCCTGTTCATATTTTACGACGAATAATAAAACCTTGGTAGATTGCCCGTTTCAAACCCGCTAGGCAAACAGTGCTCCGATATTGGCTGTCTCTATTGCATGTTTATGAATCACGTGATTACCCCCGAAATTTGTAAGGGTTCGTGGCTGAATCGCGTCGTGTAAAAATCAGTAGCGGTGCAAATCTTTATATATATATATGATAATATATATATATATATATATATATATATATATATATATATATATGTATATATATTTAATTATATATATATTATTAATAATTATTATTTATATAATATATTATTATAATATATATTAATCGTATGTGCACGAGTTGTAAGCTCGACCGTGTGAGAGTCTGCTTGCCACAATCACACGTTTTGAGATCTTTTGAAGCTGCAACGCCCCTAGACATACCTGTTTCATTGTGCGCTTTCCATCAATCAGACGCCACAAGTTCTTCTCAATCTCACTGAATATCAGGAAGGAAATAGTTTTTCTTTCATCTTAACATATGTTTATATAACTGTCGAATCCATATTTCCCCGTGTGTATAAATGGAGAGAGGACTGAGGGATGTAATGAGCAGACTCGAAATGTCTGAGACAGATAGAGTTAAATAACCTTGGCATTGCGTCATCGATGTGAAGCGTGGTCTGTTTTTATTGTTTTATTTCATAAATCCAGTGAAATACATACGTTGTTTAAAGTTTAATGTGGCAGATATTCTTCTGTCGACTTTCTGTCTCTCAGGGACGGGGATGTGTGTGTGTGTGTGTGTGTGTGTGTCACCGTATCTTTGTGTGGTGCTTTTACGTTGCATGGAACCGTGGTTTTTCAGGAAGGGGACCAACGGCTTTACGCGACTTGCCCGAACCACATCAAGAGTGAACTTCTATCACCAGAAAATACACATCTCTACTCCTCAATGGAATGGCCGAGAATCGAACACACGACCACCGAGGTGGGACGCTAATACCATAACCAACCACGGCCGCTGAGGCGCTTCGTGTGTTTTCCGAAAGGGGGTGCGGCGTAGTATATATCCATCGCAATGATGCGGTGATGAATGCCGTTGGTTGGAACGAAATGATGACACCTCATCCACGAAGAAGATGTTGCGATATCACGAACCCATCGTGTTTTTCCCTTTTTAGATATTTAGGCGGTTTTTTTTTTGTTTTTTTTTGCAATGCGTGGAAGGTGTTTTAGACATCGCTAAATCAATCAAATACATAATAAACAAATGAAAATAAAGTGTATTTGAGATATGACCCTCCTTTTTTTTAATGAAATCGCGCCATTATGAGTAGCGACCACCCAGGTATTGACGCTCCTCGATGACGTTTATGGCAATCATTGCAGCGTGGCATAGGCATTTAAAACTATATTGGCAACAATACAATATTCACATACAGAGATAGAGATAAAATACGTAAGGAGGGATGGGAGATGAGTCAATATTACTATAATATATCAATTTCACATATTTGTTCTCTGCCTTTTATGGGACAGAATAATTCAGAATTTGCAGCTGCCAAAAAAGGCTTTCTATACCGCATTTCTTTCCGTAACTTGAGGACGACACAGCTCGATTAAAACATGGGGGGGGGGGGGATTGGGGGGGGGGGGGGGCGTTCCAGCATCACCTGCCATCCAGTGGGTGTTTCCAGACTAATACGGAAATATATAGTGATTAAATCACTAGAAGGGGCCGATCAAAGAGTAATTCATGCAACGGGTGAGCTTTCAATCCTCCTTTGATATATTCGACTTGCAATCGGGCCGTGTGCTTGTAGGCGAAAGTTAAACAAGGCCTTTCTCTGGGGCACATTCGGTTATTCTGCATGAAATCCCCCTAACCCCCACCCCTCCCCCCATCTAAGTATTGATGGGAGGGCAAGAGTTGGCAGACATCAATTGGTTGTTCGCAC